>NW_027646152.1:0-120717 GCF_951394435.1 Stenella coeruleoalba | reverse complement strand
TCAGCATAACAAGGCTCCCAGTTCTCCATGGCCTGTCCTGCCTTTCTGGATTTTACACTTTTTTCAGATGGCCCTTTTGACCGGGGGGAAGTGAGACTTCATTGTAGTGCAGATTTCCTTTGCAAGCTTGCTTGGTTGGCCAAAAAGGGCGTATACGTTTTTTCCTGAATATATTCAGGAAAAAACGCATACGCCCTTTTTGGCCAAGTGCATCATTGTGGACGTTCTGCCTCTTCCTATGCTTTCAATGCAATTCCAGTCTACCTCCTGAAATCGGTTTCCTGCAATTCTGCCCCGCTTTCAAGTCCTCTTGGCAGCCTTACTTCAGTCTATTTTTGGACGATAGCTGTCATTTATAACTCTGCAGGTTTGTGAATTACAGTGCCCCTGAGCTCCTTTCTTCAACTCGCTTTCTTGTGACCTGGCCGCAACACCGCAGGATGTCTTCAGGCCCTAATCTGGTTCTGGCACAGCACGCTGAGCCTTTGGTTATTTCCTCTTCCTGTTGGGAAATGAGAGTTAAATTTGCCCGTCCAGACACCTCCAGCTAGCCTCTCATTGGTTCTCGCTATTCCTGTTCATCTTCCGCAGAAATTGCAAACTGGGCCAAACAGGAGGTTAAAGGCGCTGACTCTCCAAGTGGGGAGAGTGTTAGTAAAGCGTCTGGAATGTTGCACCCGAGTACCAGGAGAGGAAAACTGAGACATATTTGAACACGTCTCCCGATCACATGGTTGATCATACTCTGGGTTCCACATGCATGTTTTAGCTGAAGGAAGAATACCTAAAATCTGCGTAGGTGAAACCCGTGTAATGTGTACCATGCAATATGACTTCAAAGGGTCTTCATTTGCTCACTGAACCTCTCCAATCCTATCACTGCTGCATTTATGCCCCTGTACACATGCTTGATTCTCTTTCGGAGACATAGCAATCTATAGGTTTTAAGATACTTACTAGTCAGGTACATTCTTAGGCGTTTAATATGCGGTGTTGAATCCATTTCGTTGAGCAAGGAGTAGCTCTTGTCTATTCCATATTTGGCTTAAGGAACTTTATCTGTGCTCATTTCAATCTCTGGTTTTATGCAGCACCCCAACTCACCTTTCCCCTTAAGCAAGCATAAGTTGGTTTTCTAAATTTGAGACCCTGTTCTGTTCTGTAATTCAGTTCCTGTGTAGCCAAGTTTACATTCCGTGTATTACTGATATCTTATGATGTTTCTTTTTCTGTGTGACTTATTTCAGTTAGAATCATCATACCTGAATCCACTCATTGTGCTGCTAAGGGCCTGATGACACAGATTTCATTGCTGAGTGATATTGCTTTGTAAGTAAATACCACAACTTCTTTATCCATTTTTCACTTTCTGCGATGTTGAACTTGTACTGTAAACGAGGTTCTTGTAAACAGAGCCGTTCCAAACTTTGGGGTGGCTGTGTCTTTTTCATTTTAATTTCCCTAAGCTATAGGACCATAAGTGGAAGTGCCCTAGGCTCTGTTGCTTTGTTTTTTAGATGTTTCAGGAAACACCATACACTTCTCCCAAGTGGTTGTTGGCAATTTACATCCCGCCCATCAGCATAACAAGGCTCCCAGTTCTCCATGGCCTGTCCTGCCTTTCTGGATTTTACACTTTTTTCAGATGGCCCTTTTGACCGGGGGGAAGTGAGACTTCATTGTAGTGCAGATTTCCTTTGCAAGCTTGCTTGGTTGGCCAAAAAGGGCGTATGCGTTTTTTCCTGAATATATTCAGGAAAAATATATTCAGGAAAAAACGCATACGCCCTTTTTGGCCAAGTGCATCATTGTGGACGTTCTGCCTCTTTTCCTATGCTTTGAATGCAATTCCAGTCTACCTCCTGAAATCGGTTTCCTGCAATTCTGCCCCGCTTTCAAGTCCTCTTGGCAGCCTTACTTCAGTCTATTTTTGGACGATAGCTGTCATTTATAACTCTGCAGGTTTGTGAATTACAGTGCCCCTGAGCTCTTTTCTTCAACTCGCTTTCTTGTGAGCTGGCCGCAACACCGCAGGATGGCTTCAGGCCCTAATCTGGTTCCGGCACGGCACGCTGAGCCTTTGGTTAATTCCTCTTCCTGGTGGGAAATGAAAGTTAAATTTGCCCGTTCAGACACCTCCAGCTAGTCTCTCATTGGTTCTCGCTATTCCTGTTCATCTTCCACAGAAATTGCAAACTGGGCCAAACAGGAGGTTAAAGGGACTGACTCTCCAAGTCGGGAGAGTGTTAGTAAAGCGTCTGGAATGTTGCACCCGAGTACCAGGTGAGGAAAACTGAGACATATTTGAACACGTCTCCCGTTCACATGGTTGATCATACTCTGGGTTCCACATGCATGTTTTAGCTGAAGGAAGAATACCTTAAACCTGGGTAGTTGAAACCCGTGGAATGGGTACCATGCAATATGACTTCAAAGGGTCTTCATTTGCTCACCGAACCTCTCCAATCCTATCACTGCTGCGTTTATGCCCCTGTACACATGCTTGATTCTCTTTCGGAGACATAGCAATCCCTAGGTTTTAAGATACTTACTAGTCAGGTACATTCTTAGGCGTTTAATATGCGGTGTTGAGTCCATTTCGTTGAGCAAGGAGTAGCTCTTGTCTATTCCATATTTGGCTTAAGGAACTTTATCTGTGCTCATTTCAATCTCTGGTTTTATGCAGCACCCCAACTCACCTTTCCCCTTAAGCAAGCATAAGTTGGTTTTCTAAATTTGAGACCCTGTTCTGTTCTGTAATTCAGTTCCTGTGTAGCCAAGTTTACATTCCGTGTATTACTGATATCTTATGATGTTTCTTTTTCTGTGTGACTTATTTCAGTTAGAATCATCGTACCTGAATCCACTCATTGTGCTGCTAAGGGCCTGATGACATAGATTTCATTGCTGAGTGATACTGCATTGTACGTAAGTACCACAAGTTCTTTATCCATTTTTCACTTTCTGTGATATTGAACTTGTACGGTAAACGAGGTTCTTGTAAACAGAGGCGTCCCAAACTTTGGGGTGGCTGTGTCTTTTTGATTTTAATTTCCCTAAGCTATAGGACCATAAGTGGAAGTGCCCTAGGCTCTGTTCCTTTGTTTTTTAGATGTTTCAGGAAACACCATACACTTCTCCCAAGTGTCTGTTGGCAATTTACATCCCGCCCATCAGCATAACAAGGCTCCCAGTTCTCCATGGCCTGTCCTGCCTTTCTGGATTTTACACTTTTTTCAGATGGCCCTTTTGACCGGGGGGAAGTGAGACTTCATTGTAGTGCAGATTTCCTTTGCAAGTTTGCTTGGTTGGCCAAAAAGGGCGTATGCGTTTTTTCCTGAATATGTTCAGGAAAAAACGCATACGCCGTTTTTGGCCACGTGCATCATTGTGGACGTTCTGCCTCTTTTCCTATGCTTTCAATGCAATTCCAGTCTACCTCCTGAAATCGGTTTCCTGCAATTCTGCCCCGCTTTCAAGTCCTCTTGGCAGCCTTACTTCAGTCTATTTTTGGACGATAGCTGTCATTTATAACTCTGCAGGTTTGTGAATTACAGTGCCCCTGAGCTCCTTTCTTCAACTCGCTTTCTTGTGACCTGGCCGCAACACCGCAGGATGTCTTCAGGCCCTAATCTGGTTCCGGCACGGCACGCTGAGCCTTTGGTTAATTCCTCTTCCTGGTGGGAAATGAGAGTTAAATTTGCCCGTTCAGACACCTCCAGCTAGCCTCTCATTGGTTCTCGCTATTCCTGTTCATCTTCCACAGAAATTGCAAACTGGGCCAAACAGGAGGTTAAAGGGACTGACTCTCCAAGTCGGGAGAGTGTTAGTAAAGCGTCTGGAATGTTGCACCCGAGTACCAGGGTACGAAAACTGAGACATATTTGAACACGTCTCCCGATCACATGGTTGATCATACTCTAGGTTCCACATGCATGTTTTAGCTGAAGGAAGAATACCTTAAACCTGGGTAGGTGAAACCCGTGGAATGGGTACCATGCAATATGACTTCAAAGGGTCTTCATTTTCTCACCGAACCTCTCCAATCCTATCACAGCTGCGTTTATGCCCCTGTACACATGCTTGATTCTCTTTCGGAGACATAGCAATCCATAGGTTTTAAGATACTTACTAGTCAGGTACATTCTTAGGCGTTTAATATGCGGTGTTGAGTCCATTTCGTTGAGCAAGGAGTAGCTCTTGTCTATTCCATATTTGGCTTAAGGAACTTTATCTGTGCTCATTTCAATCTCTGGTTTTATGCAGCACCCCAACTCACCTTTCCGCTTAAGCAAGCATAAGTTGGTTTTCTAAATTTGAGACCCTGTTCTGTTCTGTAATTCAGTTCCTGTGTAGCCAAGTTTACATTCCGTGTATTACTGATATCTTATGATGTTTCTTTTTCTGTGTGACTTATTTCAGTTAGAATCATCATACCTGAATCCACTCATTGTGCTGCTAAGGGCCTGATGACACAGATTTCATTGCTGAGTGATATTGCTTTGTAAGTAAATACCACAACTTCTTTATCCATTTTTCACTTTCTGCGATGTTGAACTTGTACGGTAAACGAGGTTCTTGTAAACAGAGCCATTCCAAACTTTGGGGTGGCTGTGTCTTTTTGATTTTAATTTCCCTAAGCTATAGGACCATAAGTGGAAGTGCCCTAGGTTCTGTTGCTTTTTTTTTAGATGTTTCAGGAAACACCATACACTTCTCCCGAGTGGTTGTTGGCAATTTGCATCCCGCCCATCAGCATAACAAGGCTCCCAGTTCTCCATGGCCTGTCCTGCCTTTCTGGATTTTACACTTTTTTCAGATGGCCCTTTTGACCGGGGGGAAGTGAGACTTCATTGTAGTGCAGATTTCCTTTGCAAGCTTGCTTGGTTGGCCAAAAAGGGCGTATGCGTTTTTTCCTGAATATATTCAGGAAAAAACGCATACGCCCTTTTTGGCCAAGTGCATCATTGTGGACGTTCTGCCTCTTTTCCTATGCTTTCAATGCAATTCCAGTCTACCTCCTGAAATCGGTTTCCTGCAATTCTGCCCCGCTTTCAAGTCCTCTTGGCAGCCTTACTTCAGTCTATTTTTGGACGATAGCTGTCATTTATAACTCTGCAGGTTTGTGAATTACAGTGCCCCTGAGCTCCTTTCTTCAACTCGCTTTCTTGTGACCTGGCCGCAACACCGCAGGATGGCTTCAGGCCCTAATCTGGTTCCGGCACGGCACACTGAGCCTTTGGTTATTTCCTCTTCCTGGTGGGAAATGAGAGTTAAATTTGCCCGTCCAGACACCTCCAGCTAGCCTCTCATTGGTTCTCGCTATTCCTGTTCATCTTCCGCAGAAATTGCAAACTGGGCCAAACAGGAGGTTAAAGGCGCTGACTTTCCAAGTGGGGAGAGTGTTCGTAAAGCGTCTGGAATCTTGCACCCGAGTACCAGGGGAGGAAAACTGAGACATATTTGAACACGTCTCCCATTCACATGGTTGATCATACTTGGGTTCCACATGCATGTTTTAGCTGAAGGAAGAATACCTAAAACCTGGGTAGTTGAAACCCGTGGAATGGGTACCATGCAATATGACTTCAAAGGGTCTTCATTTGCTCACCGAACCTCTCCTATCCTATCACTGCTGCGTTTATGCCCCTGTACACATGCTTGATTCTCTTTCAGAGACATAGCAATCCATAGGTTTTAAGATACTTACTAGTCAGGTACATTCTTAGGCGTTTAATATGCGGTGTTGAGTCCATTTCGTTGAGCAAGGAGTAGCTCTTGTCTATTCCATATTTGGCTTAAGGAACTTTATCTGTGCTCATTTCAATCTCTGGTTTTATGCAGCACCCCAACTCACCTTTCCCCTTAAGCAAGCATAAGTTGGTTTTCTAAATTTGAGACCTTGTTCTGTTCTGTAATTCAGTTCCTGTGTAGCCAAGTTTACATTCCGTGTATTACTGATATCTTATGATGTTTCTTTTTCTGTGTGACTTATTTCAGTTAGAATCATCATACCTGAATCCACTCATTGTGCTGCTAAGGGCCTGATGACACAGATTTCATTGCTGAGTGATATTGCTTTGTAAGTAAATACCACAACTTCTTTATCCATTTTTCACTTTCTGCGATGTTGAACTTGTACTGTAAATGAGGTTCTTGTAAACAGAGCCGTTCCAAACTTTGGGGTGGCTGTGTCTTTTTGATTTTAATTTCCCTAAGCTATAGGACCATAAGTGGAAGTGCCCTAGGTTCTGTTGCTTTGTTTTTTAGATGTTTCAGGAAACACCATACACTTCTCCTGAGTGTCTGTTGGCAATTTACATCCCGCCCATCAGCATAACAAGGCTCCCAGTTCTCCATGGCCTGTCCTGCCTTTCTGGATTTTACACTTTTTTCAGATGGCCCTTTTGACCGGGGGGAAGTGAGACTTCATTGTAGTGCAGATTTCCTTTGCAAGCTTGCTTGGTTGGCCAAAAAGGGCGTATGCGTTTTTTCCTGAATATATTCAGGAAAAAACGCATACGCCCTTTTTGGCCAAGTGCATCATTGTGGACGTTCTGCCTCTTTTCCTATGCTTTCAATGCAATTCCAGTCTACCTCCTGAAATCGGTTTCCTGCAATTCTGCCCCGCTTTCAAGTCCTCTTGGCAGCCTTACTTCAGTCTATTTTTGGACGATAGCTGTCATTTATAACTCTGCAGGTTTGTGAATTACAGTGCCCCTGAGCTCCTTTCTTCAACTCGCTTTCTTGTGACCTGGCCGCAACACCGCAGGATGGCTTCAGGCCCTAATCTGGTTCCGGCACGGCACGCTGAGCCTTTGGTTATTTCCTCTTCCTGGTGGGAAATGAGAGTTAAATTTGCCCGTCCAGACACGTCCAGCTAATCTCTCATTGGTTCTCGCTATTCCTGTTCATCTTCCACAGAAATTGCAAACTGGGCCAAACAGGAGGTTAAAGGCGATGACTCTCCAAGTCGGGAGAGTGTTAGTAAAGCGTCTGGAATGTTGCAGCCGAGTACCAGGGGAGGAAAACTGAGACATATTTGAACACGTCTCCCATTCACATGGTTGATCATACTTGGGTTCCACATGCATGTTTTAGCTGAAGGAAGAATACCTAAAACCTGGGTAGTTGAAACCCGTGGAATGGGTACCATGCAATATGACTTCAAAGGGTCTTCATTTGCTCAGCGAACCTCTCCAATCCTATCACTGCTGCGTTTATGCCCCTGTACACATGCTTGATTCTCTTTCGGAGACATAGCAATCCATAGGTTTTAAGATACTTACTAGTCAGGTACATTCTTAGGCGTTTAATATGCGGTGTTGAGTCCATTTCGTTGAGCAAGGAGTAGCTCTTGTCTATTCCATATTTGGCTTAAGGAACTTTATCTGTGCTCATTTCAATCTCTGGGTTTATGCAGCATCCCAACTCACCTTTCCCCTTAAGCAAGCATAAGTTGGTTTTCTAAATTTGAGACCTTGTTCTGTTCTGTAATTCAGTTCCTGTGTAGCCAAGTTTACATTCAGTGTATTACTGATATCTTATGATGTTTCTTTTTCTGTGTGACTTATTTCAGTTAGAATCATCATACCTGAATCCACTCATTGTGCTGCTAAGTGCCTGATGACACAGATTTCATTGCTGAGTGATATTGCTTTGTAAGTAAATACCACAACCTCTTTATCCATTTTTCAATTTCTGCGATGTTGAACTTGTACTGTAAACGAGGTTCTTGTAAACAGAGGCGTCCCAAACTTTGGGGTGGCTGTGTCTTTTTGATTTTAATTTCCCTAAGCTATAGGACCATAAGTGGCAGTGCCCTAGGCTCTGTTGCTTTGTTTTTTAGATGTTTCAGGAAACACCATACACTTCTCCTGAGTGTCTGTTGGTAATTTACATCCCGCCCATCAGCATAACAAGGCTCCCAGTTCTCCATGGCCTGTCCTGCCTTTCTGGATTTTACACTTTTTTCAGATGGCCCTTTTGACCAGGGGGAAGTGAGACTTCATTGTAGTGCAGATTTCCTTTGCAAGCTTGCTTGGTTGGCCAAAAAGGGCGTATGCGTTTTTTCCTGAATATATTCAGGAAAAAACGCATACGCCCTTTTTGGCCAAGTGCATCATTGTGGACGTTCTGCCTCTTTTCCTATGCTTTCAATGCAATTCCAGTCTACCTCCTGAAATCGGTTTCCTGCAATTCTGCCCCGCTTTCAAGTCCTCTTGGCAGCCTTACTTCAGTCTATTTTTGGACGATAGCTGTCATTTATAACTCTGCAGGTTTGTGAATTACAGTGCCCCTGAGCTCCTTTCTTCAACTCGCTTTCTTGTGACCTGGCCGCAACACCGCAGGATGGCTTCAGGCCCTAATCTGGTTCCGGCACGGCACGCTGAGCCTTTGGTTATTTCCTCTTCCTGGTGGGAAATGAGAGTTAAATTTGCCCGTCCAGACACGTCCAGCTAATCTCTCATTGGTTCTCGCTATTCCTGTTCATCTTCCACAGAAATTGCAAACTGGGCCAAACAGGAGGTTAAAGGCGATGACTCTCCAAGTCGGGAGAGTGTTAGTAAAGCGTCTGGAATGTTGCAGCCGAGTACCAGGGGAGGAAAACTGAGACATATTTGAACACGTCTCCCATTCACATGGTTGATCATACTTGGGTTCCACATGCATGTTTTAGCTGAAGGAAGAATACCTAAAACCTGGGTAGTTGAAACCCGTGGAATGGGTACCATGCAATATGACTTCAAAGGGTCTTCATTTGCTCAGCGAACCTCTCCAATCCTATCACTGCTGCGTTTATGCCCCTGTACACATGCTTGATTCTCTTTCGGAGACATAGCAATCCATAGGTTTTAAGATACTTACTAGTCAGGTACATTCTTAGGCGTTTAATATGCGGTGTTGAGTCCATTTCGTTGAGCAAGGAGTAGCTCTTGTCTATTCCATATTTGGCTTAAGGAACTTTATCTGTGCTCATTTCAATCTCTGGTTTTATGCAGCATCCCAACTCACCTTTCCCCTTAAGCAAGCATAAGTTGGTTTTCTAAATTTGAGACCTTGTTCTGTTCTGTAATTCAGTTCCTGTGTAGCCAAGTTTACATTCAGTGTATTACTGATATCTTATGATGTTTCTTTTTCTGTGTGACTTATTTCAGTTAGAATCATCATACCTGAATCCACTCATTGTGCTGCTAAGTGCCTGATGACACAGATTTCATTGCTGAGTGATATTGCTTTGTAAGTAAATACCACAACCTCTTTATCCATTTTTCAATTTCTGCGATGTTGAACTTGTACTGTAAACGAGGTTCTTGTAAACAGAGGCGTCCCAAACTTTGGGGTGGCTGTGTCTTTTTGATTTTAATTTCCCTAAGCTATAGGACCATAAGTGGCAGTGCCCTAGGCTCTGTTGCTTTGTTTTTTAGATGTTTCAGGAAACACCATACACTTCTCCTGAGTGTCTGTTGGTAATTTACATCCCGCCCATCAGCATAACAAGGCTCCCAGTTCTCCATGGCCTGTCCTGCCTTTCTGGATTTTACACTTTTTTCAGATGGCCCTTTTGACCAGGGGGAAGTGAGACTTCATTGTAGTGCAGATTTCCTTTGCAAGCTTGCTTGGTTGGCCAAAAAGGGCGTATGCGTTTTTTCCTGAATATATTCAGGAAAAAACGCATACGCCCTTTTTGGCCAAGTGCATCATTGTGGACGTTCTGCCTCTTTTCCTATGCTTTCAATGCAATTCCAGTCTACCTCCTGAAATCGGTTTCCTGCAATTCTGCCCCGCTTTCAAGTCCTCTTGGCAGCCTTACTTCAGTCTATTTTTGGACGATAGCTGTCATTTATAACTCTGCAGGTTTGTGAATTACAGTGCCCCTGAGCTCCTTTCTTCAACTCGCTTTCTTTTGAGCTGGCCGCAACACCGCAGGATGGCTTCAGGCCCTAATCTTGTTCCGGCACGGCACACTGAGCCTTTGGTTATTTCCTCTTCCTGGTGGGAAATGAGAGTTAAATTTGCCCGTCCAGACACCTCCAGCTAGCCTCTCATTGGTTCTCGCTATTCCTGTTCATCTTCCGCAGAAATTGCAAACTGGGCCAAACAGGAGGTTAAAGGCGCTGACTTTCCAAGTGGGGAGAGTGTTAGTAAAGCGTTTGGAATGTTGCACCCGAGTACCAGGTGAGGAAAACTGAGACTTATTTGAACACGTCTCCCGATCACATGGTTGATCATAATCTAGGTTCCACATGCATGTTTTAGCTGAAGGAAGAATACCTAAAACCTGGGTAGTTGAAACCCGTGGAATGGGTACCATGCAATATGACTTCAAAGGGTCTTCATTTGCTCACCGAACCTCTCCAATCCTATCACTGCTGCGTTTATGCCCCTGTACACATGCTTGATTCTCTTTCGGAGACATAGCAATCCATAGGTTTTAAGATACTTACTAGTCAGGTACATTCTTAGGCGTTTAATATGGGGTGTTGAGACCATTTCGTTGAGCAAGGAGTAGCTCTTGTCTATTCCATATTTGGCTTAAGGAACTTTATCTGTGCTCATTTCAATCTCTGGTTTTATGCAGCACCCCAACTCACCTTTCCCCTTAAGCAAGCATAAGTTGGTTTTCTAAATTTGAGACCTTGTTCTGTTCTGTAATTCAGTTCCTGTGTAGCCAAGTTTACATTCCGTGTATTACTGATATCTTATGATGTTTCTTTTTCTGTGTGACTTATTTCAGTTAGAATCATCATACCTGAATCCACTCATTGTGCTGCTAAGGGCCTGATGACACAGATTTCATTGCTGAGTGATATTGCTTTGTAAGTAAATACCACAACTTCTTTATCCATTTTTCACTTTCTGCGATGTTGAACTTGTACTGTAAACGAGGTTCTTGTAAAGAGAGGCGTCCCAAACTTTTGGGTGGCTGTGTCTTTTTGATTTTAATTTCCCTAAGCTATAGGACCATAAGTGGCAGTGCCCTAGGCTCTGTGGCTTTGTTTTTTAGATGTTTCAGGAAACACCATACACTTCTCCTGAGTGTCTGTTGGTAATTTACATCCCGCCCATCAGCATAACAAGGCTCCCAGTTCTCCATGGCCTGTCCTGCCTTTCTGGAGTTTACACTTTTTTCAGATGGCCCTTTTGACCGGGGGGAAGTGAGACTTCATTGTAGTGCAGATTTCCTTTGCAAGCTTGCTTGGTTGGCCAAAAAGGGCGTATGCGTTTTTTCCTGAATATATTCAGGAAAAAACGCATACGCCCTTTTTGGCCAAGTGCATCATTGTGGACGTTCTGCCTCTTTTCCTATGCTTTCAATGCAATTCCAGTCTACCTCCTGAAATCGGTTTCCTGCAATTCTGCCCCGCTTTCAAGTCCTCTTGGCAGCCTTACTTCAGTCTATTTTTGGACGATAGCTGTCATTTATAACTCTGCAGGTTTGTGAATTACAGTGCTCCTGAGCTCCTTTCTTCAACTCGCTTTCTTGTGACCTGGCCGCAACACCGCAGGATGTCTTCAGGCCCTAATCTGGTTCTGGCACGGCACGCTGAGCCTTTGGTTAATTCCTCTTCCTGGTGGGAAATGAGAGTTAAATTTGCCCATTCAGACACCTCCAGCTAGTCTCTCATTGGTTCTCGCTATTCCTGTTCATCTTCCACAGAAATTGCAAACTGGGCCAAACAGGAGGTTAAAGGGACTGACTCTCCAAGTGGGGAGAGTGTTAGTAAAGCGTCTGGAATGTTGCATCCGAGTACCAGCGTACGAAAACTGAGACATATTTGAACACGTCTCCCGATCACATGGTTGATCATAATCGAGGTTCCACATGCATGTTTTAGCTGAAGGAAGAATACCTTAAACCTGGAGAGTTGAAACCCGTGGAATGGGTACCATGCAATATGACTTCAAAGGGTCTTCATTTGCTCACCAAACCTCTCCAATCCTATCACTGCTGCGTTTATGCCCCTGTACACATGCTTGATTCTCTTTCGGAGACATAGCAATCCATAGGTTTTAAGATACTTACTAGTCAGGTACATTCTTAGGCGTTTAATATGCGGTGTTGAGTCCATTTTGTTGAGCAAGGAGTAGCTCTTGTCTATTCCATATTTGGCTTAAGGAACTTTATCTGTGCTCATTTCAATCTCTGGTTTTATGCAGCACCCCAACTCACCTTTCCCCTTAAGCAAGCATAAGTTGGTTTTCTAAATTTGAGACCCTGTTCTGTTCTGTAATTCAGTTCCTGTGTAGCCAAGTTTACATTCCGTGTATTACTGATATCTTATGATGTTTCTTTTTCTGTATGACTTATTTCAGTTAGAATCATCATACCTGAATCCACTCATTGTGCTGCTAAGGGCCTGATGACACAGATTTCATTGCTGAGTGATATTGCTTTGTAAGTAAATACCACAACTTCTTTATCCATTTTTCACTTTCTGCGATGTTGAACTTGTACTGTAAACGAGGTTCTTGTAAACAGAGCCGTTCCAAACTTTGGGGTGGCTGTGTCTTTTTGATTTTAAATTCCCTAAGCTATAGGACCATAAGTGGAAGTGCCGTAGGGTCTGTTGCTTTGTATTTTAGATGTTTCAGGAAACACCATACACTTCTCCTGAGTGTCTGTTGGCAATTTACATCCCGCCCATCAGCATAACAAGGCTCCCAGTTCTCCATGGCCTGTCCTGCCTTTCTGGATTTTACCCTTTTTTCAGATGGCCCTTTTGACCGGGGGGAAGTGAGACTTCATTGTAGTGCAGATTTCCTTTGCAAGCTTGCTTGGTTGGCCAAAAAGGGCGTATGCGTTTTTTCCTGAATATATTCAGGAAAAAACGTATACGCCCTTTTTGGCCAAGTGCATCATTGTGGACGTTCTGCCTCTTTTCCTATGCTTTCAATGCAATTCCAGTCTACCTCCTGAAATCGGTTTCCTGCAATTCTGCCCCGCTTTCAAGTCCTCTTGGCAGCCTTACTTCAGTCTATTTTTGGACGATAGCTGTCATTTATAACTCTGCAGGTTTGTGAATTACAGTGCCCCTGAGCTCCTTTCTTCAACTCGATTTCTTGTGACCTGGCCGCAACACCGCAGGATGTCTTCAGGCCCTAATCTGGTTCTGGCACGGCACGCTGAGCCTTTGGTTAATTCCTCTTCCTGGTGGGAAATGAGAGTTAAATTTGCCCATCCAGACACCTCCAGCTAGTCTCTCATTGGTTCTCGCTATTCCTGTTCATCTTCCACAGATATTGCAAACTGGGCCAAACAGGAGGTTAAAGGGACTGACTCTCCAAGTGGGGAGAGTGTTAGTAAAGCGTCTGGAATGTTGCACCCGAGTACCAGGGTACGAAAACTGAGACATATTTGAACACATCTCCCGATCACATGGTTGATCATACTCTAGGTTCCACATGCATGTTTTAGCTGAAGGAAGAATACCTTAAACCTGGGTAGTTGAAACCCGTGGAATGGGTACCATGCAATATGACTTCAAAGGGTCTTCATTTGCTCACCGAACCTCTCCAATCCTATCACAGCTGCGTTTATGCCCCTGTACACATGCTTGATTCTCTTTCGGAGACATAGCAATCCATAGGTTTTAAGATACTTACTAGTCAGCTACATTCTTAGGCATTTAATATGCAGTGTTGAGTCCATTTCGTTGAGCAAGGAGTAGCTCTTGTCTATTCCATATTTGGCTTAAGGAACTTTATCTGTGCTCATTTCAATCTCTGGTTTTATGCAGCACCCCAACTCACCTTTCCCCTTAAGCAAGCATAAGTTGGTTTTCTAAATTTGAGACCCTGTTCTGTTTTGGAATGCAGTTCCTGTGTAGCCAAGTTTACATTCCGTGTATTACTGATATCTTATGATGTTTCTTTTTCTGTGTGACTTATTTCAGTTAGAATCATCATACCTGAATCCACCAATTGTGCTGCTAAGGGCCTGATGACACAGATTTCATTGCTGAGTGATATTGCTTTGTAAGTAAATACCACAACTTCTTTATCCATTTTTCACTTTCTGTGATGTTGAACTTGTACTGTAAACGAGGTTCTTGTAAACAGAGCCGTTCCAAACTTTGGGGTGGCTGTGTCTTTTTCATTTTAATTTCCCTAAGCTATAGGACCATAAGTGGAAGTGCCCTAGGTTCTGTTGCTTTGTTTTTTAGTTGTTTCAGGAAACACCATACACTTCTCCCAAGTGGTTCTTGGCAATTTACATCCCGCCCATCAGCATAACAAGGCTCCCAGTTCTCCATGGCCTGTCCTGCCTTTCTGGATTTTACACTTTTTTCAGATGGCCCTTTTGACCGGGGGGAAGTGAGACTTCATTGTAGTGCAGATTTCCTTTGCAAGCTTGCTTGGTTGGCCAAAAAGGGCGTATGCGTTTTTTCCTGAATATATTCAGGAAAAAACGCATACGCCCTTTTTGGCCAAGTGCATCATTGTGGACGTTCTGCCTCTTTTCCTATGCTTTCAATGCAATTCCAGTCTACCTCCTGAAATCGGTTTCCTGCAATTCTGCCCCGCTTTCAAGTCCTCTTGGCAGCCTTACTTCAGTCTATTTTTGGACGATAGCTGTCATTTATAACTCTGCAGGTTTGTGAATTACAGTGCCCCTGAGCTCCTTTCTTCAACTCGCTTTCTTGTGACCTGGCCGCAACACCGCAGGATGGCTTCAGGCCCTAATCTGGTGCCGGCCCGGCATGCTGAGCCTTTGGTTAATTCCTCTTCCTGGTGGGAAATGAGAGTTGAATTTGCCCGTCCAGACACCTCCAGCTAGCCTCTCATTGGTTCTCGCTATTCCTGTTCATCTTCCGCAGAAATTGCAAACTGGGCCAAACAGGAGGTTAAAGGGACTGACTCTCCAAGTGGGGAGAGTGTTAGTAAAGAGTCTGGAATGTTGCACCCGAGTACCAGGGGAGGAAAACTGAGACATATTTGAACACGTCTCCCGTTCACATGGTTGATCATACTCTGGGTTCCACATGCATGTTTTAGCTGAAGGAAGAATACCTTAAACCTGGAGAGTTGAGACCCGTGTAATGGGTACCATGCAATATGACTTCAAAGGGTCTTCATTTGCTCACCGAACCTCTCCAATCCTATCACTGCTGCGTTTATGCCCCTGTACACACGCTTGATTCTCTTTTGGAGACATAGCAATCCATAGGTTTTAAGATACTTACTAGTCAGGTACATTCTTAGGCGTTTAATATGGGGTTTTGAGTCCATTTCGTTGAGCAAGGAGTAGCTCTTGTCTATTCCATATTTGGCTTAAGGAACTTTATCTGTGCTCATTTCAATCTCTGGTTTTATGCAGCACCCCAACTCACCTTTCCCCTTAAGCAAGCATAAGTTGGTTTTCTAAATTTGAGACCCTGTTCTGTTTTGGAATGCAGTTCCTGTGTAGCCAAGTTTACATTCCGTGTATTAGTGATATCTTATGATGTTTCTTTTTCTGTGTGACTTATTTCAGTTAGAATCATCATACCTGAATCCACTCATTGTGCTGCTAAGGGCCTGATGACACAGATTTCATTGCTGAGTGATATTGCTTTGTAAGTAAATACCACAACTTCTTTATCCATTTTTCACTTTCTGCGATGTTGAACTTGTACTGTAAACGAGGTTCTTGTAAACAGAGCCGTTCCAAACTTTGGGGTGGCTGTGTCTTTTTCATTTTAATTTCCCTAAGCTATAGGACCATAAGTGGAAGTGCCCTAGGTTCTGTTGCTTTGTTTTTTAGATGTTTCAGGAAACACCATACACTTCTCCCGAGTGGTTGTTGGCAAATTACATCCCGCCCATCAGCATAACAAGGCTCCCAATTCTCCATGGCCTGTCCTGCCTTTCTGGATTTTACCCTTTTTTCAGATGGCCCTTTTGACCGGGGGGATGTGAGACTTCATTGTAGTGCAGATTTCCTTTGCAAGCTTGCTTGGTTGGCCAAAAAGGGCGTATGCGTTTTTTCCTGAATATATTCAGGAAAAAACGCATACGCCCTTTTTGGCCAAGTGCATCATTGTGGACGTTCTGCCTCTTTTCCTATGCTTTCAATGCAATTCCAGTCTACCTCCTGAAATCGGTTTCCTGCAATTCTGCCCCGCTTTCAAGTCCTCTTGGCAGCCTTACTTCAGTCTATTTTTGGACGATAGCTGTCATTTATAACTCTGCAGGTTTGTGAATTACAGTGCCCCTGAGCTCCTTTCTTCAACTCGCTTTCTTGTGACCTGGCCGCAACACCGCAGGATGTCTTCAGGCCCTAATCTGGTTCCGGCACGGCACGCTGAGCCTTTGGTTAATTCCTCTTCCTGGTGGGAAATGAGAGTTGAATTTGCCCGTCCAGACACCTCCAGCTAGCCTCTCATTGGTTCTCGCTATTCCCGTTCATCTTCCGCAGAAATTGCAAACTGGGCCAAACAGGAGGTTAAAGGGACTGACTCTCCAAGTCGAGAGAGTGTTAGTAAAGCGTCTGGAATGTTGCACCCGAGTACCAGGGGAGGAAAACTGAGACATATTTGAACACGTCTCCCGTTCACATGGTTGATCATACTCTGGGTTCCACATGCATGTTTTAGCTGAAGGAAGAATACCTTAAACCTGGAGAGTTGAGACCCGTGTAATGGGTACCATGCAATATGACTTCAAAGGGTCTTCATTTGCTCACCGAACCTCTCCAATCCTATCACTGCTGCGTTTATGCCCCTGTACACACGCTTGATTCTCTTTTGGAGACATAGCAATCCATAGGTTTTAAGATACTTACTAGTCAGGTGCATTCTTAGGCGTTTAATATGGGGTTTTGTGTCCATTTCGTTGAGCAAGGAGTAGCTCTTGTGTATTCCATATTTGGCTTAAGGAACTTTATCTGTGCTCATTTCAATCTCTGGTTTTATGCAGCACCCCAACTCACCTTTCCCCTTAAGCAAGCATAAGTTGGTTTTCTAAATTTGAGACCCTGTTCTGTTTTGGAATGCAGTTCCTGTGTAGCCAAGTTTACATTCCGTGTATTAGTGATATCTTATGATGTTTCTTTTTCTGTGTGACTTATTTCAGTTAGAATCATCGTAACTGAATCCACTCATTATGCTGCTACGGGCCTGATGACATAGATTTCATTGCTGAGTGATACTGCATTGTACGTAAGTACCACAAGTTCTTTATCCATTTTTCACTTTCTGTGATATTGAACTTGTACGGTAAACGAGGTTCTTGTAAACGGAGGCGTCCCAAACTTTGGGGTGGCTGTGTCTTTTTGATTTTAATGTCCCTAAGCTATAGGACCATAAGGGCAAGTGCCCTCGGCTCTGTTGCTCTGTTTTTTAGATGTTTCAGGAAACACCATACACTTCTCCTGAGTGTCTGTTGGCAATTTACATCCCGCCCATCAGCATAACAAGGCTCCCAGTTCTCCATGGCCTGTCCTTCCTTTCTGGATTTTACACTTTTTTCAGATGGCCCTTTTGACCGGGGGGAAGTGAGACTTCATTGTAGTGCAGATTTCCTTTTCAAGTTTGCTTGGTTGGCCAAAAAGGGCGTATGCGTTTTTTCCTGAATATATTCAGGAAAAAACGCATACGCCCTTTTTGGCCAAGTGCATCATTGTGGACGTTCTGCCTCTTTTCCTATGCCTTCAATGCAATTCCAGTCTACCTCCTGAAATCGGTTTCCTGCAATTCTGCCCCGCTTTCAAGTCCTCTTGGCAGCCTTACTTCAGTCTATTTTTGGACGATAGCTGTCATTTATAACTCTGCAGGTTTGTGAATTACAGTGCCCCTGAGCTCCTTTCTTCAACTCGCTTTCTTGTGACCTGGCCGCAACACCGCAGGATGTCTACAGGCCCTAATCTGGTTCCGGCACGGCACGCTGAGCCTTTGGTTAATTCCTCTTCCTGGTGGGAAATGAGAGTTAAATTTGCCCATCCAGACACCTCCAGCTAGTCTCTCATTGGTTCTCGCTATTCCTGTTCATCTTCCACAGAAATTGCAAACTGGGCGAAACAGGAGGTTAAAGGGACTGACTCTCCAAGTGGGGAGAGTGTTAGTAAAGCGTCTGGAATGTTGAACCCGAGTACCAGGGTACGAAAACTGAGACATATTTGAACACGTCTCCCAATCAAATGGTTGATCATAATCTAGGTTCCACATGCATGTTTTAGCTGAAGGAACAATACCTTAAACCTGGAGAGTTGAGACCCGTGGAATGGGTACCATGCAATATGACTTCAAAGGGTCTTCATTTGCTCACGAACCCCTCCAATCCTATCACTGCTGCATTTATGCCCATGTACACATGCTTGATTCTCTTTCGGAGACATAGCAATCCATAGGTTTTAAGATACTTACTAGTCAGGTACATTCTTAGGCGTTTAATATGGGGTGTTGAGTCCATTTCGTTGAGCAAGGAGTAGCTCTTGTCTATTCCATATTTGGCTTAAGGAACTTTATCTGTGCTCATTTCAATCTCTGGTTTTATGCAGCACCCCAACTCACCTTTCCCCTTAAGCAAGCATAAGTTGGTTTTCTAAATTTGAGACCCTGTTCTGTTTTGGAATGCAGTTCCTGTGTAGCCAAGTTTACATTCCGTGTATTAGTGATATCTTATGATGTTTCTTTTTCTGTGTGACTTATTTCTGTTAGAATCATCATACCTGAATCCACTCATTGTGCTGCTAAGGGCCTGATGACACAGATTTCATTGCTGAGTGATATTGCTTTGTAAGTAAATACCACAACTTCTTTATCCATTTTTCACTTTCTGCGATGTTGAACTTGTACTGTAAACGAGGTTCTTGTAAACAGAGGCGTCCCAAACTTTGGGGTGGCTGTGTCTTTTTGATTTTAATTTCCCTAAGCTATAGGACCATAAGTGGAAGTGCCCTAGGTTCTGTTGCTTTGTTTTTTAGATGTTTCAGGAAACACCATACACTTCTCCCGAGTGGTTGTTGGCAATTTACATCCCGCCCATCAGCATAACAAGGCTCCCAGTTCTCCATGGCCTGTCCTGCCTTTCTGGATTTTACACTTTTTTCAGATGGCCCTTTTGACCGGGGGGAAGTGAGACTTCATTGTAGTGCAGATTTCCTTTGCAAGCTTGCTTGGTTGGCCAAAAAGGGCGTATGCGTTTTTTCCTGAATATATTCAGGAAAAAACGAATACGCCCTTTTTGGCCAAGTGCATCATTGTGGACGTTCTGCCTCTTTTCCTATGCTTTCAATGCAATTCCAGTCTACCTCCTGAAATCGGTTTCCTGCAATTCTGCCCCGCTTTCAAGTCCTCTTGGCAGCCTTACTTCAGTCTATTTTTGGACGATAGCTGTCATTTATAACTCTGCAGGTTTGTGAATTACAGTGCCCCTGAGCTCCTTTCTTCAACTCGCTTTCTTGTGACCTGGCCGCAACACCGCAGGATGTCTTCAGGCCCTAATCTGGTTCTGGCACGGCACGCTGAGCCTTTGGTTAATTCCTCTTCCTGGTGGGAAATGAGAGTTATATTTGCCCATCCAGACACCTCCAGCTAGTCTTTCATTGGTTCTCGCTATTCCTGTTCATCTTCCACAGAAATTGCAAACTGGGCTAAACAGGAAGTTAAAGGGACTGACTCTCCAAGTGGGGAGAGTGTTAGTAAAGTGTCTGGAATGTTGCACCCGAGTACCAGGGTACGAAAACTGAGACATATTTGAACACGTCTCCCGATCACATGGTTGATCATACTCTAGGTTCCACATGCATGTTTTAGATGAAGGAAGAATACCTTAAACCTGGAGAGTTGAAACCCGTGGAATGGGTACCATGCAATATGACTTCAAAGGGTCTTCATTTGCTCACGAACCTCTCCAATCCTATCACTGCTGCGTTTATGCCCCTGTACACATGCTTGATTCTCTTTCGGAGACATAGCAATCCATAGGTTTTAAGATACTTACTAGTCAGGTGCATTCTTAGGCGTTTAATATGGGGTTTTGTGTCCATTTCGTTGAGCAAGGAGTAGCTCTTGTGTATTCCATATTTGGCTTAAGGAACTTTATCTGTGCTCATTTCAATCTCTGGTTTTATGCAGCACCCCAACTCACCTTTCACCTTAAGCAAGCATAAGTTGGTTTTCTAAATTTGAGACCCTGTTCTGTTTTGGAATGCAGTTCCTGTGTAGCCAAGTTTACATTCCGTGTATTAGTGATATCTTATGATGTTTCTTTTTCTGTGTGACTTATTTCAGTTAGAATCATCGTACGTGAATCCACTCATTATGCTGCTACGGGCCTGATGACATAGATTTCATTGCTGAGTGATACTGCATTGTACGTAAGTACCACAAGTTCTTTATCCATTTTTCACTTTCTGTGATATTGAACTTGTACGGTAAACGAGGTTCTTGTAAACGGAGGCGTCCCAAACTTTGGGGTGGCTGTGTCTTTTTGATTTTAATTTCCCTAAGCTATAGGACCATAAGCGCAAGTGCCCTCGGCTCTGTTGCTTTGTTTTTTAGATGTTTCAGGAAACACCATACACTTCTCCTGAGTGTCTGTTGGCAATTTACATCCCGCCCATCAGCATAACAAGGCTCCCAGTTCTCCATGGCCTGTCCTGCCTTTCTGGATTTTACACTTTTATCAGATGGCCCTTTTGACCGGGGGGAAGTGAGACTTCATTGTAGTGCAGATTTCCTTTGCAAGCTTGCTTGGTTGGCCAAAAAGGGCGTATGCGTTTTTTCCTGAATATATTCAGGGAAAAACGCATACGCCCTTTTTGGCCAAGTGCATCATTGTGGACGTTCTGCCTCTTTTCCTATGCTTTCAATGCAATTCCAGTCTACCTCCTGAAATCGGTTTCCTGCAATTCTGCCCCGCTTTCAAGTCCTCTTGGCAGCCTTACTTCAGTCTATTTTTGGACGATAGCTGTCATTTATAACTCTGCAGGTTTGTGAATTACAGTGCCCCTGAGCTCCTTTCTTCAACTCGCTTTCTTTTGAGCTGGCCGCAACACCGCAGGATGGCTTCAGGCCCTAATCTGGTTCCGGTACGGCACGCTGAGCCTTTGGTTATTTCCTCTTCCTGGTGGGAAATGAGAGTTAAATTTGCCCATCCAGACATCTCCAGCTAGCCTCTCATTGGTTCTCGCTATTCCTGTTCATCTTCCGCAGAAATTGGAAACTGTGCCAAACAGGAGGTTAAAGGCGCTGACTCTCCAAGTGGGGAGAGTGTTAGTAAAGCGTCTGGAATGTTGCACCCGAGTACCAGGGTACGAAAACTGAGACATATTTGAACACGTCTCCCGATCACATGGTTGATCATAATCTAGGTTCCACATGCATGTTTTAGCTGAAGGAACAATACCTTAAACCTGGAGAGTTGAGACCCGTGGAATGGGTACCATGCAATATGACTTCAAAGGGTCTTCATTTGCTCACGAACCCCTCCAATCCTATCACTGCTGCATTTATGCCCATGTACACATGCTTGATTCTCTTTCGGAGACATAGCAATCCATAGGTTTTAAGATACTTACTAGTCAGGTACATTCTTAGGCGTTTAATATGCGGTGTTGAGTCCATTTCGTTGAGCAAGGAGTAGCTCTTGTCTATTCCATGTTTGGCTTAAGGAACTTTATCTGTGCTCATTTCAATCTCTGGTTTTATGCAGCACCCCAACTCACCTTTCCCCTTAAGCAAGCATAAGTTGGTTTTCTAAATTTGAGACCCTGTTCTGTTCTGTAATTCAGTTCCTGTGTAGCCAAGTTTACATTCCGTGTATTAGTGATATCTTATGATGTTTCTTTTTCTGTGTGACTTATTTCAGTTAGAATCATCATACCTGAATCCACTCATTGTGATGCTAAGGGCCTGATGACACAGATTTCATTGCTGAGTGATATTGCTTTGTAAGTAAATACCACAACTTCTTTATCCATTTTTCACTTTCTGCGATGTTGAACTTGTACTGTAAACGAGTTTCTTGTAAACAGAGCCGTTCCAAACTTTGGGGTGGCTGTGTCTTTTTGATTTTAATTTCCCTAAGCTATAGGACCATAAGTGGATGTGCCCTAGGTTCTGTTGCTTTGTTTTTTAGATGTTTCAGGAAACACCATACACTTCTCCCAAGTGGTTGTTGGCAATTTACATCCCGCCCATCAGCATAACAAGGCTCCCAGTTCTCCATGGCCTGTCCTGCCTTTCTGGATTTTACACTTTTTTCAGATGGCCCTTTTGACCGGGGGGAAGTGAGACTTCATTGTAGTGCAGATTTCCTTTGCAAGCTTGCTTGGTTGGCCAAAAAGGGCGTATGCGTTTTTTCCTGAATATATTCAGGAAAAAACGCATACGCCCTTTTTGGCCAAGTGCATCATTGTGGACGTTCTGCCTCTTTTCCTATGCTTTCAATGCAATTCCAGTCTACCTCCTGAAATCGGTTTCCTGCAATTCTGCCCCGCTTTCAAGTCCTCTTGGCAGCCTTACTTCAGTCTATTTTTGGACGATAGCTGTCATTTATAACTCTGCAGGTTTGTGAATTACAGTGCCCCTGAGCTCCTTTCTTCAACTCGCTTTCTTGTGACCTGGCCGCAACACCGCAGGATGTCTTCAGGCCCTAATCTGGTTCTGGCACGGCACGCTGAGCCTTTGGTTAATTCCTCTTCCTGGTGGGAAATGAGAGTTATATTTGCCCATCCAGACACCTCCAGCTAGTCTTTCATTGGTTCTCGCTATTCCTGTTCATCTTCCACAGAAATTGCAAACTGGGCCAAACAGGAAGTTAAAGGGACTGACTCTCCAAGTCGAGAGAGTGTTAGTAAAGCGTCTGGAATGTTGCACCCGAGTACCAGGGTACGAAAACTGAGACATATTTGAACACGTCTCCCGATCACATGGTTGATCATACTCTAGGTTCCACATGCATGTTTTAGATGAAGGAAGAATACCTTAAACCTGGGTAGTTGAAACCCGTGGAATGGGTACCATGCAATATGACTTCAAAGGGTCTTCATTTGCTCACGAACCTCTCCAATCCTATCACTGCTGCGTTTATGCCCCTGTACACATGCTTGATTCTCTTTCGGAGACATAGCAATCCATAGGTTTTAAGATACTTACTAGTCAGGTGCATTCTTAGGCGTTTAATATGGGGTTTTGTGTCCATTTCGTTGAGCAAGGAGTAGCTCTTGTGTATTCCATATTTGGCTTAAGGAACTTTATCTGTGCTCATTTCAATCTCTGGTTTTATGCAGCACCCCAACTCACCTTTCACCTTAAGCAAGCATAAGTTGGTTTTCTAAATTTGAGACCCTGTTCTGTTTTGGAATGCAGTTCCTGTGTAGCCAAGTTTACATTCCGTGTATTAGTGATATCTTATGATGTTTCTTTTTCTGTGTGACTTATTTCAGTTAGAATCATCGTACGTGAATCCACTCATTATGCTGCTACGGGCCTGATGACATAGATTTCATTGCTGAGTGATACTGCATTGTACGAAAGTACCACAAGTTCTTTATCCATTTTTCACTTTCTGTGATATTGAACTTGTACGGTAAACGAGGTTCTTGTAAACGGAGGCGTCCCAAACTTTGGGGTGGCTGTGTCTTTTTGATTTTAATTTCCCTAAGCTATAGGACCATAAGTGGAAGTGCCCTAGGTTCTGTTGCTTTGTTTTTTAGATGTTTCAGGAAACACCATACACTTCTCCCAAGTGGTTGTTGGCAATTTACATCCCGCCCATCAGCATAACAAGGCTCCCAGTTCTCCATGGCCTGTCCTGCCTTTCTGGATTTTACACTTTTTTCAGATGGCCCTTTTGACCGGGGGGAAGTGAGACTTCATTGTAGTGCAGATTTCCTTTGCAAGCTTGCTTGGTTGGCCAAAAAGGGCGTATGCGTTTTTTCCTGAATATATTCAGGAAAAAACGCATACGCCCTTTTTGGCCAAGTGCATCATTGTGGACGTTCTGCCTCTTTTCCTATGCTTTCAATGCAATTCCAGTCTACCTCCTGAAATCGGTTTCCTGCAATTCTGCCCCGCTTTCAAGTCCTCTTGGCAGCCTTACTTCAGTCTATTTTTGGACGATAGCTGTCATTTATAACTCTGCAGGTTTGTGAATTACAGTGCCCCTGAGCTCCTTTCTTCAACTCGCTTTCTTGTGACCTGGCCGCAACACCGCAGGATGTCTTCAGGCCCTAATCTGGTTCTGGCACGGCACGCTGAGCCTTTGGTTAATTCCTCTTCCTGGTGGGAAATGAGAGTTATATTTGCCCATCCAGACACCTCCAGCTAGTCTTTCATTGGTTCTCGCTATTCCTGTTCATCTTCCACAGAAATTGCAAACTGGGCCAAACAGGAAGTTAAAGGGACTGACTCTCCAAGTGGGGAGAGTGTTAGTAAAGCGTCTGGAATGTTGCACCCGAGTATCAGGGTACGAAAACTGAGACATATTTGAACACGTCTCCCGATCACATGGTTGATCATAATCTAGGTTCCACATGCATGTTTTAGCTGAAGGAACAATACCTTAAACCTGGAGAGTTGAGACCCGTGGAATGGGTACCATGCAATATGACTTCAAAGGGTCTTCATTTGCTCACCGAACCTTTCCAATCCTATCACTGCTGTGTTTATGCCCCTGTACACACGCTTGATTCTCTTTTGGAGACATAGCAATCCATAGGTTTTAAGATACTTACTAGTCAGGTACATTCTTAGGCGTTTAATATGCGGTGTTGAGTCCATTTCGTTGAGCAAGGAGTAGCTCTTGTCTATTCCATATTTGGCTTAAGGAACTTTATCTGTGCTCATTTCAATCTCTGGTTTTATGCAGCACCCCAACTCACCTTTCCCCTTAAGCAAGCATAAGTTGGTTTTCTAAATTTGAGACCCTGTTCTGTTTTGGAATGCAGTTCCTGTGTAGCCAAGTTTACATTCCGTGTATTAGTGATATCTTATGATGTTTCTTTTTCTGTGTGACTTATTTCAGTTAGAATCATCGTAACTGAATCCACTCATTATGCTGCTACGGGCCTGATGACATAGATTTCATTGCTGAGTGATACTGCATTGTACGTAAGTACCACAAGTTCTTTATCCATTTTTCACTTTCTGTGATATTGAACTTGTACGGTAAACGAGGTTCTTGTAAACGGAGGCGTCCCAAACTTTGGGGTGGCTGTGTCTTTTTGATTTTAATGTCCCTAAGCTATAGGACCATAAGGGCAAGTGCCCTCGGCTCTGTTGCTCTGTTTTTTAGATGTTTCAGGAAACACCATACACTTCTCCTGAGTGTCTGTTGGCAATTTACATCCCGCCCATCAGCATAACAAGGCTCCCAGTTCTCCATGGCCTGTCCTTCCTTTCTGGATTTTACACTTTTTTCAGATGGCCCTTTTGACCGGGGGGAAGTGAGACTTCATTGTAGTGCAGATTTCCTTTGCAAGTTTGCTTGGTTGGCCAAAAAGGGCGTATGCGTTTTTTCCTGAATATATTCAGGAAAAAACGCATACGCCCTTTTTGGCCAAGTGCATCATTGTGGACGTTCTGCCTCTTTTCCTATGCCTTCAATGCAATTCCAGTCTACCTCCTGAAATCGGTTTCCTGCAATTCTGCCCCGCTTTCAAGTCCTCTTGGCAGCCTTACTTCAGTCTATTTTTGGACGATAGCTGTCATTTATAACTCTGCAGGTTTGTGAATTACAGTGCCCCTGAGCTCCTTTCTTCAACTCGCTTTCTTGTGACCTGGCCGCAACACCGCAGGATGTCTACAGGCCCTAATCTGGTTCCGGCACGGCACGCTGAGCCTTTGGTTAATTCCTCTTCCTGGTGGGAAATGAGAGTTAAATTTGCCCATCCAGACACCTCCAGCTAGTCTCTCATTGGTTCTCGCTATTCCTGTTCATCTTCCACAGAAATTGCAAACTGGGCCAAACAGGAGGTTAAAGGGACTGACTCTCCAAGTGGGGAGAGTGTTAGTAAAGCGTCTGGAATGTTGAACCCGAGTACCAGGGTACGAAAACTGAGACATATTTGAACACGTCTCCCAATCACATGGTTGATCATAATCTAGGTTCCACATGCATGTTTTAGCTGAAGGAACAATACCTTAAACCTGGAGAGTTGAGACCCGTGGAATGGGTACCATGCAATATGACTTCAAAGGGTCTTCATTTGCTCACGAACCCCTCCAATCCTATCACTGCTGCATTTATGCCCATGTACACATGCTTGATTCTCTTTCGGAGACATAGCAATCCATAGGTTTTAAGATACTTACTAGTCAGGTACATTCTTAGGCGTTTAATATGGGGTGTTGAGTCCATTTCGTTGAGCAAGGAGTAGCTCTTGTCTATTCCATATTTGGCTTAAGGAACTTTATCTGTGCTCATTTCAATCTCTGGTTTTATGCAGCACCCCAACTCACCTTTCCCCTTAAGCAAGCATAAGTTGGTTTTCTAAATTTGAGACCCTGTTCTGTTTTGGAATGCAGTTCCTGTGTAGCCAAGTTTACATTCCGTGTATTAGTGATATCTTATGATGTTTCTTTTTCTGTGTGACTTATTTCTGTTAGAATCATCATACCTGAATCCACTCATTGTGCTGCTAAGGGCCTGATGACACAGATTTCATTGCTGAGTGATATTGCTTTGTAAGTAAATACCACAACTTCTTTATCCATTTTTCACTTTCTGCGATGTTGAACTTGTACTGTAAACGAGGTTCTTGTAAACAGAGGCGTCCCAAACTTTGGGGTGGCTGTGTCTTTTTGATTTTAATTTCCCTAAGCTATAGGACCATAAGTGGAAGTGCCCTAGGTTCTGTTGCTTTGTTTTTTAGATGTTTCAGGAAACACCATACACTTCTCCCGAGTGGTTGTTGGCAATTTACATCCCGCCCATCAGCATAACAAGGCTCCCAGTTCTCCATGGCCTGTCCTGCCTTTCTGGATTTTACACTTTTTTCAGATGGCCCTTTTGACCGGGGGGAAGTGAGACTTCATTGTAGTGCAGATTTCCTTTGCAAGCTTGCTTGGTTGGCCAAAAAGGGCGTATGCGTTTTTTCCTGAATATATTCAGGAAAAAACGAATACGCCCTTTTTGGCCAAGTGCATCATTGTGGACGTTCTGCCTCTTTTCCTATGCTTTCAATGCAATTCCAGTCTACCTCCTGAAATCGGTTTCCTGCAATTCTGCCCCGCTTTCAAGTCCTCTTGGCAGCCTTACTTCAGTATATTTTTGGACGATAGCTGTCATTTATAACTCTGCAGGTTTGTGAATTACAGTGCCCCTGAGCTCCTTTCTTCAACTCGCTTTATTGTGACCTGGCCGCAACACCGCAGGATGTCTTCAGGCCCTAATCTGGTTCTGGCACGGCACGCTGAGCCTTTGGTTAATTCCTCTTCCTGGTGGGAAATGAGAGTTATATTTGCCCATCCAGACACCTCCAGCTAGTCTTTCATTGGTTCTCGCTATTCCTGTTCATCTTCCACAGAAATTGCAAACTGGGCTAAACAGGAAGTTAAAGGGACTGACTCTCCAAGTGGGGAGAGTGTTAGTAAAGTGTCTGGAATGTTGCACCCGAGTACCAGGGTACGAAAACTGAGACATATTTGAACACGTCTCCCGATCACATGGTTGATCATACTCTAGGTTCCACATGCATGTTTTAGATGAAGGAAGAATACCTTAAACCTGGAGAGTTGAAACCCGTGGAATGGGTACCATGCAATATGACTTCAAAGGGTCTTCATTTGCTCACGAACCTCTCCAATCCTATCACTGCTGCGTTTATGCCCCTGTACACATGCTTGATTCTCTTTCGGAGACATAGCAATCCATAGGTTTTAAGATACTTACTAGTCAGGTGCATTCTTAGGCGTTTAATATGGGGTTTTGTGTCCATTTCGTTGAGCAAGGAGTAGCTCTTGTGTATTCCATATTTGGCTTAAGGAACTTTATCTGTGCTCATTTCAATCTCTGGTTTTATGCAGCACCCCAACTCACCTTTCACCTTAAGCAAGCATAAGTTGGTTTTCTAAATTTGAGACCCTGTTCTGTTTTGGAATGCAGTTCCTGTGTAGCCAAGTTTACATTCCGTGTATTAGTGATATCTTATGATGTTTCTTTTTCTGTGTGACTTATTTCAGTTAGAATCATCGTACGTGAATCCACTCATTATGCTGCTACGGGCCTGATGACATAGATTTCATTGCTGAGTGATACTGCATTGTACGTAAGTACCACAAGTTCTTTATCCATTTTTCACTTTCTGTGATATTGAACTTGTACGGTAAACGAGGTTCTTGTAAACGGAGGCGTCCCAAACTTTGGGGTGGCTGTGTCTTTTTGATTTTAATTTCCCTAAGCTATAGGACCATAAGCGCAAGTGCCCTCGGCTCTGTTGCTTTGTTTTTTAGATGTTTCAGGAAACACCATACACTTCTCCTGAGTGTCTGTTGGCAATTTACATCCCGCCCATCAGCATAACAAGGCTCCCAGTTCTCCATGGCCTGTCCTGCCTTTCTGGATTTTACACTTTTATCAGATGGCCCTTTTGACCGGGGGGAAGTGAGACTTCATTGTAGTGCAGATTTCCTTTGCAAGCTTGCTTGGTTGGCCAAAAAGGGCGTATGCGTTTTTTCCTGAATATATTCAGGGAAAAACGCATACGCCCTTTTTGGCCAAGTGCATCATTGTGGACGTTCTGCCTCTTTTCCTATGCTTTCAATGCAATTCCAGTCTACCTCCTGAAATCGGTTTCCTGCAATTCTGCCCCGCTTTCAAGTCCTCTTGGCAGCCTTACTTCAGTCTATTTTTGGACGATAGCTGTCATTTATAACTCTGCAGGTTTGTGAATTACAGTGCCCCTGAGCTCCTTTCTTCAACTCGCTTTCTTTTGAGCTGGCCGCAACACCGCAGGATGGCTTCAGGCCCTAATCTGGTTCCGGTACGGCACGCTGAGCCTTTGGTTATTTCCTCTTCCTGGTGGGAAATGAGAGTTAAATTTGCCCATCCAGACATCTCCAGCTAGCCTCTCATTGGTTCTCGCTATTCCTGTTCATCTTCCGCAGAAATTGGAAACTGTGCCAAACAGGAGGTTAAAGGCGCTGACTCTCCAAGTGGGGAGAGTGTTAGTAAAGCGTCTGGAATGTTGCACCCGAGTACCAGGGTACGAAAACTGAGACATATTTGAACACGTCTCCCGATCACATGGTTGATCATAATCTAGGTTCCACATGCATGTTTTAGCTGAAGGAACAATACCTTAAACCTGGAGAGTTGAGACCCGTGGAATGGGTACCATGCAATATGACTTCAAAGGGTCTTCATTTGCTCACGAACCCCTCCAATCCTATCACTGCTGCATTTATGCCCATGTACACATGCTTGATTCTCTTTCGGAGACATAGCAATCCATAGGTTTTAAGATACTTACTAGTCAGGTACATTCTTAGGCGTTTAATATGCGGTGTTGAGTCCATTTCGTTGAGCAAGGAGTAGCTCTTGTCTATTCCATATTTGGCTTAAGGAACTTTATCTGTGCTCATTTCAATCTCTGGTTTTATGCAGCACCCCAACTCACCTTTCCCCTTAAGCAAGCATAAGTTGGTTTTCTAAATTTGAGACCCTGTTCTGTTCTGTAATTCAGTTCCTGTGTAGCCAAGTTTACATTCCGTGTATTAGTGATATCTTATGATGTTTCTTTTTCTGTGTGACTTATTTCAGTTAGAATCATCATACCTGAATCCACTCATTGTGATGCTAAGGGCCTGATGACACAGATTTCATTGCTGAGTGATATTGCTTTGTAAGTAAATACCACAACTTCTTTATCCATTTTTCACTTTCTGCGATGTTGAACTTGTACTGTAAACGAGTTTCTTGTAAACAGAGCCGTTCCAAACTTTGGGGTGGCTGTGTCTTTTTGATTTTAATTTCCCTAAGCTATAGGACCATAAGTGGATGTGCCCTAGGTTCTGTTGCTTTGTTTTTTAGATGTTTCAGGAAACACCATACACTTCTCCCAAGTGGTTGTTGGCAATTTACATCCCGCCCATCAGCATAACAAGGCTCCCAGTTCTCCATGGCCTGTCCTGCCTTTCTGGATTTTACACTTTTTTCAGATGGCCCTTTTGACCGGGGGGAAGTGAGACTTCATTGTAGTGCAGATTTCCTTTGCAAGCTTGCTTGGTTGGCCAAAAAGGGCGTATGCGTTTTTTCCTGAATATATTCAGGAAAAAACGCATACGCCCTTTTTGGCCAAGTGCATCATTGTGGACGTTCTGCCTCTTTTCCTATGCTTTCAATGCAATTCCAGTCTACCTCCTGAAATCGGTTTCCTGCAATTCTGCCCCGCTTTCAAGTCCTCTTGGCAGCCTTACTTCAGTCTATTTTTGGACGATAGCTGTCATTTATAACTCTGCAGGTTTGTGAATTACAGTGCCCCTGAGCTCCTTTCTTCAACTCGCTTTCTTGTGACCTGGCCGCAACACCGCAGGATGTCTTCAGGCCCTAATCTGGTTCTGGCACGGCACGCTGAGCCTTTGGTTAATTCCTCTTCCTGGTGGGAAATGAGAGTTATATTTGCCCATCCAGACACCTCCAGCTAGTCTTTCATTGGTTCTCGCTATTCCTGTTCATCTTCCACAGAAATTGCAAACTGGGCCAAACAGGAAGTTAAAGGGACTGACTCTCCAAGTCGAGAGAGTGTTAGTAAAGCGTCTGGAATGTTGCACCCGAGTACCAGGGTACGAAAACTGAGACATATTTGAACACGTCTCCCGATCACATGGTTGATCATACTCTAGGTTCCACATGCATGTTTTAGATGAAGGAAGAATACCTTAAACCTGGGTAGTTGAAACCCGTGGAATGGGTACCATGCAATATGACTTCAAAGGGTCTTCATTTGCTCACGAACCTCTCCAATCCTATCACTGCTGCGTTTATGCCCCTGTACACATGCTTGATTCTCTTTCGGAGACATAGCAATCCATAGGTTTTAAGATACTTACTAGTCAGGTGCATTCTTAGGCGTTTAATATGGGGTTTTGTGTCCATTTCGTTGAGCAAGGAGTAGCTCTTGTGTATTCCATATTTGGCTTAAGGAACTTTATCTGTGCTCATTTCAATCTCTGGTTTTATGCAGCACCCCAACTCACCTTTCACCTTAAGCAAGCATAAGTTGGTTTTCTAAATTTGAGACCCTGTTCTGTTTTGGAATGCAGTTCCTGTGTAGCCAAGTTTACATTCCGTGTATTAGTGATATCTTATGATGTTTCTTTTTCTGTGTGACTTATTTCAGTTAGAATCATCGTACGTGAATCCACTCATTATGCTGCTACGGGCCTGATGACATAGATTTCATTGCTGAGTGATACTGCATTGTACGAAAGTACCACAAGTTCTTTATCCATTTTTCACTTTCTGTGATATTGAACTTGTACGGTAAACGAGGTTCTTGTAAACGGAGGCGTCCCAAACTTTGGGGTGGCTGTGTCTTTTTGATTTTAATTTCCCTAAGCTATAGGACCATAAGTGGAAGTGCCCTAGGTTCTGTTGCTTTGTTTTTTAGATGTTTCAGGAAACACCATACACTTCTCCCAAGTGGTTGTTGGCAATTTACATCCCGCCCATCAGCATAACAAGGCTCCCAGTTCTCCATGGCCTGTCCTGCCTTTCTGGATTTTACACTTTTTTCAGATGGCCCTTTTGACCGGGGGGAAGTGAGACTTCATTGTAGTGCAGATTTCCTTTGCAAGCTTGCTTGGTTGGCCAAAAAGGGCGTATGCGTTTTTTCCTGAATATATTCAGGAAAAAACGCATACGCCCTTTTTGGCCAAGTGCATCATTGTGGACGTTCTGCCTCTTTTCCTATGCTTTCAATGCAATTCCAGTCTACCTCCTGAAATCGGTTTCCTGCAATTCTGCCCCGCTTTCAAGTCCTCTTGGCAGCCTTACTTCAGTCTATTTTTGGACGATAGCTGTCATTTATAACTCTGCAGGTTTGTGAATTACAGTGCCCCTGAGCTCCTTTCTTCAACTCGCTTTCTTGTGACCTGGCCGCAACACCGCAGGATGTCTTCAGGCCCTAATCTGGTTCTGGCACGGCACGCTGAGCCTTTGGTTAATTCCTCTTCCTGGTGGGAAATGAGAGTTATATTTGCCCATCCAGACACCTCCAGCTAGTCTTTCATTGGTTCTCGCTATTCCTGTTCATCTTCCACAGAAATTGCAAACTGGGCCAAACAGGAAGTTAAAGGGACTGACTCTCCAAGTGGGGAGAGTGTTAGTAAAGCGTCTGGAATGTTGCACCCGAGTATCAGGGTACGAAAACTGAGACATATTTGAACACGTCTCCCGATCACATGGTTGATCATAATCTAGGTTCCACATGCATGTTTTAGCTGAAGGAAGAATACCTTAAACCTGGAGAGTTGAGACCCGTGGAATGGGTACCATGCAATATGACTTCAAAGGGTCTTCATTTGCTCACCGAACCTTTCCAATCCTATCACTGCTGTGTTTATGCCCCTGTACACACGCTTGATTCTCTTTTGGAGACATAGCAATCCATAGGTTTTAAGATACTTACTAGTCAGGTACATTCTTAGGCGTTTAATATGCGGTGTTGAGTCCATTTCGTTGAGCAAGGAGTAGCTCTTGTCTATTCCATATTTGGCTTAAGGAACTTTATCTGTGCTCATTTCAATCTCTGGTTTTATGCAGCACCCCAACTCACCTTTCCCCTTAAGCAAGCATAAGTTGGTTTTCTAAATTTGAGACCCTGTTCTGTTCTGTAATTCAGTTCCTGTGTAGCCAAGTTTACATTCCGTGTATTACTGATATCTTATGATGTTTCTTTTTCTGTGTGACTTATTTCAGTTAGAATCATCATACCTGAATCCACTCATTGTGCTGCTAAGGGCCTGATGACACAGATTTCATTGCTGAGTGATATTGCTTTGTAAGTAAATACCACAACTTCTTTATCCATTTTTCACTTTCTGCGATGTTGAACTTGTACTGTAAACGAGGTTCTTGTAAACAGAGCCGTTCCAAACTTTGGGGTGGCTGTGTCTTTTTGATTTTAATTTCCCTAAGCTATAGGACCATAAGTGGAAGTGCCCTAGGTTCTGTTGCTTTGTTTTTTAGATGTTTCAGGAAACACCATACACTTCTCCCAAGTGGTTGTTGGCAATTTACATCCCGCCCATCAGCATAACAAGGCTCCCAGTTCTCCATGGCCTGTCCTGCCTTTCTGGATTTTACACTTTTTTCAGATGGCCCTTTTGACCGGGGGGAAGTGAGACTTCATTGTAGTGCAGATTTCCTTTGCAAGCTTGCTTGGTTGGCCAAAAAGGGCGTATGCGTTTTTTCCTGAATATATTCAGGAAAAAACGCATACGCCCTTTTTGGCCAAGTGCATCATTGTGGACGTTCTGCCTCTTTTCCTATGCTTTCAATGCAATTCCAGTCTACCTCCTGAAATCGGTTTCCTGCAATTCTGCCCCGCTTTCAAGTCCTCTTGGCAGCCTTACTTCAGTCTATTTTTGGACGATAGCTGTCATTTATAACTCTGCAGGTTTGTGAATTACAGTGCCCCTGAGCTCCTTTCTTCAACTCGCTTTCTTGTGACCTGGCCGCAACACCGCAGGATGTCTTCAGGCCCTAATCTGGTTCTGGCACGGCACGCTGAGCCTTTGGTTAATTCCTCTTCCTGGTGGGAAATGAGAGTTATATTTGCCCATCCAGACACCTCCAGCTAGTCTTTCATTGGTTCTCGCTATTCCTGTTCATCTTCCACAGAAATTGCAAACTGGGCCAAACAGGAAGTTAAAGGGACTGACTCTCCAAGTGGGGAGAGTGTTAGTAAAGCGTCTGGAATGTTGCACCCGAGTACCAGGGTACGAAAACTGAGACATATTTGAACACGTCTCCCGATCACATGGTTGATCATACTCTAGGTTCCACATGCATGTTTTAGATGAAGGAAGAATACCTTAAACCTGGGTAGTTGAAACCCGTGGAATGGGTACCATGCAATATGACTTCAAAGGGTCTTCATTTGCTCACGAACCTCTCCAATCCTATCACTGCTGCGTTTATGCCCCTGTACACATGCTTGATTCTCTTTCGGAGACATAGCAATCCATAGGTTTTAAGATACTTACTAGTCAGGTGCATTCTTAGGCGTTTAATATGGGGTTTTGTGTCCATTTCGTTGAGCAAGGAGTAGCTCTTGTGTATTCCATATTTGGCTTAAGGAACTTTATCTGTGCTCATTTCAATCTCTGGTTTTATGCAGCACCCCAACTCACCTTTCACCTTAAGCAAGCATAAGTTGGTTTTCTAAATTTGAGATCCTGTTCTGTTTTGGAATGCAGTTCATGTGTAGCCAAGTTTACATTCCGTGTATTAGTGATATCTTATGATGTTTCTTTTTCTGTGTGACTTATTTCAGTTAGAATCATCGTACCTGAATCCACTCATTATGCTGCTACGGGCCTGATGACATAGATTTCATTGCTGAGTGATACTGCATTGTACGTAAGTACCACAAGTTCTTTATCCATTTTTCACTTTCTGTGATATTGAACTTGTACGGTAAACGAGGTTCTTGTAAACGGAGGCGTCCCAAACTTTGGGGTGGCTGTGTCTTTTTGATTTTAATTTCCCTAAGCTATAGGACCATAAGCGCAAGTGCCCTCGGCTCTGTTGCTTTGTTTTTTAGATGTTTCAGGAAACACCATACACTTCTCCTGAGTGTCTGTTGGCAATTTACATCCCGCCCATCAGCATAACAAGGCTCCCAGTTCTCCATGGCCTGTCCTGCCTTTCTGGATTTTACACTTTTTTCAGATGGCCCTTTTGACCGAGGGGAAGTGAGACTTCATTGTAGTGCAGATTTCCTTTGCAAGCTTGCTTGGTTGGCCAAAAAGGGCGTATGCGTTTTTTCCTGAATATATTCAGGAAAAAACGCATACGCCCTTTTTGGCGAAGTGCATCATTGTGGACGTTCTGCCTCTTTTCCTATGCTTTCAATGCAATTCCAGTCTACCTCCTGAAATCGGTTTCCTGCAATTCTGCCCCGCTTTCAAGTCCTCTTGGCAGCCTTACTTCAGTCTATTTTTGGACGATAGCTGTCATTTATAACTCTGCAGGTTTGTGAATTACAGTGCCCCTGAGCTCCTTTCTTCAACTCGCTTTCTTGTGGCCTGGCAGCAACACCGCAGGATGTCTTCAGGCCCTAATCTGGTTCTGGCACGGCACGCTGAGCCTTTGGTTAATTCCTCTTCCTGGTGGGAAATGAGAGTTAAATTTGCCCGTCCAGACACCTCCAGCTATCCTTTCATTGGTTCTCGCTATTCCTGTTCATCTTCCACAGAAATTGCAAACTGGGCCAAACAGGAGGTTAAAGGGACTGACTCTCCAAGTCGGGAGAGTGTTAGTAAAGCGTCTGGAATGTTGCACCCGAGTACCAGGGTACGAAAACTGAGACATATTTGAACACGTCTCCCGTTCACATGGTTGATCATACTCTGGGTTCCACATGCATGTTTTAGCTGAAGGAAGAATACCTTAAACCTGGAGAGTTGAGACCCGTGTAATGGGTACCATGCAATATGACTTCAAAGGGTCTTCATTTGCTCACCGAACCTCTCCAATCCTATCACTGCTGCGTTTATGCCCCTGTACACACGCTTGATTCTCTTTTGGAGACATAGCAATCCATAGGTTTTAAGATACTTACTTGTCAGGTACATTCTTAGGCGTTTAATATGGGGTTTAGAGTCCATTTCGTTGAGCAAGGAGTAGCTCTTGTGTATACCATATTTGGCTTAAGGAACTTTATCTGTGCTCATTTCAATCTCTGGTTTTATGCAGCACCCCAACTCACCTTTCCCCTTAAGCAAGCATAAGTTGGTTTTCTAAATTTGAGACCCTGTTCTGTTTTGGAATGCAGTTCCTGTGTAGCCAAGTTTACATTCCGTGTATTAGTGATATCTTATGATGTTTCTTTTTCTGTGTGACTTATTTCAGTTAGAATCATCATACCTGAATCCACTCATTGTGCTGCTAAGGGCCTGATGACACAGATTTCATTGCTGAGTGATATTGCTTTGTAAGTAAATACCACAACTTCTTTATCCATTTCTCACTTTCTGCGATGTTGAACTTGTAGTGTAAACGAGGTTCTTGTAAACAGAGCCGTTCCAAACTTTGGGGTGGCTGTGTCTTTTTCATTTTAATTTCCCTAAGCTATAGGACCATAAGTGGAAGTGCCCTAGGTTCTGTTGCTTTGTTTTTTAGATGTTTCAGGAAACACCATACACTTCTCCCGAGTGGTTGTTGGCAAATTACATCCCGCCCATCAGCATAACAAGGCTCCCAGTTCTCCATGGCCTGTCCTGCCTTTCTGGATTTTACCCTTTTTTCAGATGGCCCTTTTGACCGGGGGGAAGTGAGACTTCATTGTAGTGCAGATTTCCTTTGCAAGCTTGCTTGGTTGGCCAAAAAGGGCGTATGCGTTTTTTCCTGAATATATTCAGGAAAAAACGTATACGCCCTTTTTGGCCAAGTGCATCATTGTGGACGTTCTGCCTCTTTTCCTATGCTTTCAATGCAATTCCAGTCTACCTCCTGAAATCGGTTTCCTGCAATTCTGCCCCGCTTTCAAGTCCTCTTGGCAGCCTTACTTCAGTCTATTTTTGGACGATAGCTGTCATTTATAACTCTGCAGGTTTGTGAATTACAGTGCCCCTGAGCTCCTTTCTTCAACTCGCTTTCTTGTGACCTGGCCGCAACACCGCAGGATGGCTTCAGGCCCTAATCTGGTTCCGGCACGGCACGCTGAGCCTTTGGTTAATTCCTCTTCCTGGTGGGAAATGAGAGTTAAATTTGCCCGTCCAGACACCTCCAGGTAGTCTCTCATTGGTTCTCGCTATTCCTGTTCATCTTCCGCAGAAATTGCAAACTGGGCCAAACAGGAGGTTAAAGGGACTGACTCTCCAAGTCGGGAGAGTGTTAGTAAAGCGTCTGGAATGTTGCACCTGAGTACCAGGGGAGGAAAACTGAGACATATTTGAACACGTCTCCCGTTCACATGGTTGATCATACTCTGGGTTCCACATGCATGTTTTAGCTGAAGGAAGAATACCTTAAACCTGGAGAGTTAAGACCCGTGTAATGGGTACCATGCAATATGACTTAAAAGGGTCTTCATTTGCTCACCGAACCTCTCCAATCCTATCACTGCTGCGTTTATGCCCCTGTACACATGCTTGATTCTCTTTCGGAGACATAGCAATCCATAGGTTTTAAGATACTTACTAGTCAGGTACATTCTTAGGCGTTTAATATGGGGTTTTGAGATCATTTCGTTGAGCAAGGAGTAGCTCTTGTCTATTCCATATTTGGCTTAAGGAACTTTATCTGTGCTCATTTCAATCTCTGGTTTTATGCAGCACCCCAACTCACCTTTCCCCTTAAGCAAGCATAAGTTGGTTTTCTAAATTTGAGACCCTGTTCTGTTTTGGAATGCAGTTCCTGTGTAGCCAAGTTTACATTCCGTGTATTAGTGATATCTTATGATGTTTCTTTTTCTGTGTGACTTATTTCAGTTAGAATCATCATACCTGAATCCACTCATTATGCTGCTACGGGCCTGATGACATAGATTTCATTGCTGAGTGATACTGCATTGTACGTAAGTACCACAAGTTCTTTATCCATTTTTCACTTTCTGTGATATTGAACTTGTACGGTAAACGAGGTTCTTGTAAACGGAGGTGTCCCAAACTTTGGGGTGGCTGTGTCTTTTTGATTTTAATTTCCCTAAGCTATAGGACCATAAGTGGAAGTGCCCTAGGCTCTGATGCTTTGTTTTTTAGATGTTTCAGGAAACACCATACACTTCTCCTGAGTGTCTGTTGGCAATTTACATCCCGCCCATCAGCATAACAAGGCTCCCAGTTCTCCATGGCCTGTCCTGCCTTTCTGGAGTTTACACTTTTTTCAGATGACCCTTTTGACCGGGGAGAAGTGAGACTTCATTGTAGTGCAGATTTCCTTTGCAAGTTTGCTTGGTTGGCCAAAAAGGGCGTATGCGTTTTTTCCTGAAAAAACGCATACGCCCTTTTTGGCCAAGTGCATCATTGTGGACGTTCTGCCTCTTTTCCTATGCCTTCAATGCAATTCCAGTCTACCTCCTGAAATCGGTTTCCTGCAATTCTGCCCCGCTTTCAAGTCCTCTTGGCAGCCTTACTTCAGTTTATTTTTGGACGATAGCTGTCATTTATAACTCTGCAGGTTTGTGAATTACAGTGCCCCTGAGCTCCTTTCTTCAACTCGCTTTCTTGTGACCTGGCCGCAACACCGCAGGATGTCTACAGGCCCTAATCTGGTTCCGGCACGGCACGCTGAGCCTTTGGTTAATTCCTCTTCCTGGTGGGAAATGAGAGTTAAATTTGCCCATCCAGACACCTCCAGCTAGTCTCTCTTTGGTTCTCGCTATTCCTGTTCATCTTCCACAGAAATTGCAAACTGGGCCAAACAGGAGGTTAAAGGGACTGACTCTCCAAGTGGGGAGAGTGTTAGTAAAGCGTCTGGAATGTTGAACCTGAGTACCAGGGTACGAAAACTGAGACATATTTGAACACGTCTCCCGATCACATGGTTGATCATAATCTAGGTTCCACATGCATGTTTTAGTTGAAGGAACAATACCCTTAAACTGGAGAGTTGAGACCCATGGAATGGGTACCATGCAATATGACTTCAAAGGGTCTTCATTTGCTCACGAACCCCTCCAATCCTATCACTGCTGCATTTATGCCCATGTACACATGCTTGATTCTCTTTCGGAGACATAGCAATCCATAGGTTTTAAGATACTTACTAGTCAGGTACATTGTTAGGCGTTTAATATGCGGTGTTGAGTCCATTTCGTTGAGCAAGGAGTAGCTCTTGTCTATTCCATATTTGGCTTAAGGAACTTTATCTGTGCTCATTTCAATCTCTGGTTTTATGCAGCACCCAACTCACCTTTCCCCTTAAGCAAGCATAAGTTGGTTTTCTAATTTGAGACCCTGTTCTGTTCTGTAATTCAGTTCCTGTGTAGCCAAGTTTACATTCCGTGTATTACTGATATCTTATGATGTTTCTTTTTCTGTGTGACTTATTTCAGTTAGAATCATCATACCTGAATCCACTCATTGTGATGCTAAGGGCCTGATGACACAGATTTCATTGCTGAGTGATATTGCTTTGTAAGTAAATACCACAACTTCTTTATCCATTTTTCACTTTCTGCGATGTTGAACTTGTACTGTAAACGAGTTTCTTGTAAACAGAGCCGTTCCAAACTTTGGGGTGGCTATGTCTTTTTGATTTTAATTTCCCTAAGCTATAGGACCATAAGAGGAAGTACCCTAGGTTCTGTTGCTTTGTTTTTTAGATGTTTCAGGAAACACCATACACTTCTCCCAAGTGGTTGTTGGCAATTTACATCCCGCCCATCAGCATAACAAGGCTCCCAGTTCTCCATGGCCTGTCCTGCCTTTCTGGATTTTACACTTTTTTCAGATGGCCCTTTTGACCGGGAGGAAGTGAGACTTCATTGTAGTGCAGATTTCCTTTGCAAGCTTGCTTGGTTGGCCAAAAAGGGCGTATGCGTTTTTTCCTGAATATATTCAGGAAAAAACGCATACGCCCTTTTTGGCCAAGTGCATCATTGTGGACGTTCTGCCTCTTTTCCTATGCTTTCAATGCAATTCCAGTCTACCTCCTGAAATCGGTTTCCTGCAATTCTGCCCCGCTTTCAAGTCCTCTTGGCAGCCTTACTTCAGTCTATTTTTGGACGATAGCTGTCATTTATAACTCTGCAGGTTTGTGAATTACAGTGCCCCTGAGCTCCTTTCTTCAACTCGCTTTCTTTTGAGCTGGCCGCAACACCGCAGGATGTCTTCAGGCCCTAATCTGGTTCTGGCACGGCACGCTGAGCCTTTGGTTAATTCCTCTTCCTGGTGGGAAATGAGAGTTAAATTTGCCCGTCCAGACACCTCCAGCTAGTCTTTCATTGGTTCTCGTTATTCCTGTTCATCTTCCACAGAAATTGCAAACTGGGCCAAACAGGAAGTTAAAGGAACTGACTCTCCAAGTGGGGAGAGTGTTAGTAAAGCGTCTGGAATGTTGCACCCGAGTACCAGGGTACGAAAACTGAGACATATTTGAACACGTCTCCCGATCACATGGTTGATCATACTCTAGGTTCCACATGCATGTTTTAGATGAAGGAAGAATACCTTAAACCTGGAGAGTTGAAACCCGTGGAATGGGTACCATGCAATATGACTTCAAAGGGTCTTCATTTGCTCACGAACCTCTCCAATCCTATCACTGCTGCGTTTATGCCCCTGTACACATGCTTGATTCTCTTTCGGAGACATAGCAATCCATAGGTTTTAAGATACTTACTAGTCAGGTGCATTCTTAGGCGTTTAATATGGGGTTTTGTGTCCATTTCGTTGAGCAAGGAGTAGCTCTTGTGTATTCCATATTTGGCTTAAGGAACTTTATCTGTGCTCATTTCAATCTCTGGTTTTATGCAGCACCCCAACTCACCTTTCACCTTAAGCAAGCATAAGTTGGTTTTCTAAATTTGAGACCCTGTTCTGTTTTGGAATGCAGTTCCTGTGTAGCCAAGTTTACATTCCGTGTATTAGTGATATCTTATGATGTTTCTTTTTCTGTGTGACTTATTTCAGTTAGAATCATCGTACCTGAATCCACTCATTATGCTGCTACGGGCCTGATGACATAGATTTCATTGCTGAGTGATACTGCATTGTACGTAAGTACCACAAGTTCTTTATCCATTTTTCACTTTCTGTGATATTGAACTTGTATGGTAAACGAGGTTCTTGTAAACGGAGGTGTCCCAAACTTTGGGGTGGCTGTGTCTTTTTGATTTTAATTTCCCTAAGCTATAGGACCATAAGTGGAAGTGCCCTAGGCTCTGATGCTTTGTTTTTTAGATGTTTCAGGAAACACCATACACTTCTCCTGAGTGTCTGTTGGCAATTTACATCCCGCCCATCAGCATAACAAGGCTCCCAGTTCTCCATGGCCTGTCCTGCCTTTCTGGAGTTTACACTTTTTTCAGATGACCCTTTTGACCGGGGAGAAGTGAGACTTCATTGTAGTGCAGATTTCCTTTGCAAGTTTGCTTGGTTGGCCAAAAAGGGCGTATGCGTTTTTTCCTGAATATATTCAGGAAAAAACGCATACGCCCTTTTTGGCCAAGTGCATCATTGTGGACGTTCTGCCTCTTTTCCTATGCCTTCAATGCAATTCCAATCTACCTCCTGAAATCGGTTTCCTGCAATTCTGCCCCGCTTTCAAGTCCTCTTGGCAGCCTTACTTCAGTCTATTTTTGGACGATAGCTGTCATTTATAACTCTGCAGGTTTGTGAATTACAGTGCCCCTGAGCTCCTTTCTTCAACTCGCTTTCTTGTGACCTGGCCGCAACACCGCAGGATGTCTACAGGCCCTAATCTGGTTCCGGCACAGCACGCTGAGCCTTTGGTTAATTCCTCTTCCTGGTGGGAAATGAGAGTTAAATTTGCCCATCCAGACACCTCCAGCTAGTCTCTCATTGGTTCTCGCTATTCCTGTTCATCTTCCACAGAAATTGCAAACTGGGCCAAACAGGAGGTTAAAGGGACTGACTCTCCAAGTGGGGAGAGTGTTAGTAAAGCGTCTGGAATGTTGAACCCGAGTACCAGGGTACGAAAACTGAGACATATTTGAACACGTCTCCCGATCACATGGTTGATCATAATCTAGGTTCCACATGCATGTTTTAGCTGAAGGAACAATACCTTAAACCTGGAGAGTTGAGACCCGTGGAATGGGTACCATGCAATATGACTTCAAAGGGTCTTCATTTGCTCACGAACCCCTCCAATCCTATCACTGCTGCATTTATGCCCATGTACACATGCTTGATTCTCTTTCGGAGACATAGCAATCCATAGGTTTTAAGATACTTACTAGTCAGGTACATTCTTAGGCGTTTAATATGCGGTGTTGAGTCCATTTCGTTGAGCAAGGAGTAGCTCTTGTCTATTCCATATTTGGCTTAAGGAACTTTATCTGTGCTCATTTCAATCTCTGGTTTTATGCAGCACCCCAACTCACCTTTCCCCTTAAGCAAGCATAAGTTGGTTTTCTAAATTTGAGACCCTGTTCTGTTCTGTAATTCAGTTCCTGTGTAGCCAAGTTTCCATTCCGTGTATTACTGATATCTTATGATGTTTCTTTTTCTGTGTGACTTATTTCAGTTAGAATCATCATACCTGAATCCACTCATTGTGCTGCTAAGGGCCTGATGACACAGATTTCATTGCTGAGTGATATTGCTTTGTAAGTAAATACCACAACTTCTTTATCGATTTTTCACTTTCTGCGATGTTGAACTTGTACTGTAAACGAGGTTCTTGTAAACAGAGCCGTTCCAAACTTTGGGGTGGCTGTGTCTTTTTCATTTTAATTTCCCTAAGCTATAGGACCATAAGTGGAAGTGCCCTAGGTTCTGTTGCTTTGTTTTTTAGTTGTTTCAGGAAACACCATACACTTCTCCCAAGTGGTTGTTGGCAATTTACATCCCGCCCATCAGCATAACAAGGCTCCCAGTTCTCCATGGCCTGTCCTGCCTTTCTGGATTTTACACTTTTATCAGATGGCCCTTTGGACTGGGGGGAAGTGAGACTTCATTGTAGTGCAGATTTCCTTTGCAAGCTTGCTTGGTTGGCCAAAGAGGGCGTATGCGTTTTTTCCTGAATATATTCAGGAAAAAACGCATACGCCCTTTTTGGCCAAGTGCATCATTGTGGACGTTCTGCCTCTTTTCCTATGCTTTCAATGCAATTCCTGTCTACCTCCTGAAATCGGTTTCCTGCAATTCTGCCCCGCTTTCAAGTCCTCTTGGCAGCCTTACTTCAGTATATTTTTGGACGATAGCTGTCATTTATAACTCTGCAGGTTTGTGAATTACAGTGCCCCTGAGCTCCTTTCTTCAACTCGCTTTCTTGTGACCTGGCCGCAACACCGCAGGATGGCTTCCGGCCCTAATCTGGTTCCGGCACGGCACGCTGAGCCTTTGGTTATTTCCTCTTCCTGGTTGGAAATGAGAGTTAAATTTGCCCGACCAGACACCTCCAGCTAGTCTCTCATTGGTTCTCCCTATTCCTGTTCATCTTCCGCAGAAATTGCAAACTGGGCCAAACAGGAGGTTAAAGGCGCTGACTCTCCAAGTGGGGAGAGTGTTAGTAAAGCGTCTGGAATGCTGCACCCGAGTACCAGGAGAGGAAAACTGAGACATATGTGAACACGTCTCCCGTTCACATGGTTGATCATACTTGGGTTCCACATGCATGTTTTAGCTGAAGGAAGAATACCTTAAACCTGGGTATTTGAAACCCGTGGAATGGGTACCATGCAATATGACTTCAAAGGGTGTTCATTTGCTCACCGAACCTCTCCAATCCTATCACTGCTGCGTTTATGCCCCTGTACACATGCTTGATTCTCTTTCGGAGACATAGCAATCCATAGGTTTTAAGATACTTACTAGTCAGGTACATTCTTAGGCGTTTAATATGCGGTGTTGAGTCCATTTCGTTGAGCAAGGAGTAGCTCTTGTCTATTCCATATTTGGCTTAAGTAACTTTATCTGTGCTCATTTCAATCTCTGGTTTTATGCAGCACCCCAACTCACCTTTCCCCTTAAGCAAGCATAAGTTGGTTTTCTAAATTTGAGACCCTGTTCTGTTCTGTAATTCAGTTCCTGTGTAGCCAAGTTTACATTCCGTGTATTACTGATATCTTATGATGTTTCTTTTTCTGTGTGACTTATTTCAGTTAGAATCATCATACCTGAATCCACTCATTGTGATGCTAAGGGCCTGATGACACAGATTTCATTGCTGAGTGATATTGCTTTGTAAGTAAATACCACAACTTCTTTATCCATTTTTCACTTTCTTCGATGTTGAACTTGTACTGTAAACGAGGTTCTTGTAAACAGAGCCGTTCCAAACTTTGGGGTGGCTGTGTCTTTTTGATTTTAATTTCCCTAAGCTATAGGACCATAAGTGGAAGTGCCCTAGGTTCTGTTGCTTTGTTTTTTAGATGTTTCAGGAAACACCATACACTTCTCCCAAGTGGTTGTTGGCAATTTACATCCCGCCCATCAGCATAACAAGGCTCCCAGTTCTCCATGGCCTGTCCTGCCTTTCTGGATTTTACACTTTTTTCAGATGGCCCTTTTGACCGGGGGGAAGTGAGACTTCATTGTAGTGCAGATTTCCTTTGCAAGCTTGCTTGGTTGGCCAAAAAGGGCGTATGCGTTTTTTCCTGAATATATTCAGGAAAAAACGCATACGCCCTTTTTGGCCAAGTGCATCATTGTGGACGTTCTGCCTCTTTTCCTATGCTTTCAATGCAATTCCAGTCTACCTCCTGAAATCGGTTTCCTGCAATTCTGCCCCGCTTTCAAGTCCTCTTGGCAGCCTTACTTCAGTCTATTTTTGGACGATACCTGTCATTTATAACTCTGCAGGTTTGTGAATTACAGTGCCCCTGAGCTCCTTTCTTCAACTCGCTTTCTTGTGACCTGGCCGCAACACCGCAGGATGGCTTCAGGCCCTAATCTGGTTCCGGCACGGCACGCTGAGCCTTTGGTTAATTCCTCTTCCTGGTGGGAAATGAGAGTTAAATTTGCCCGTCCAGACACCTCCAGCTAGTCTCTCATTGGTTCTCGCTATTCCTGTTCATCTTCCGCAGAAATTGCAAACTGGGCCAAACAGGAGGTTAAAGGGACTGACTCTCCAAGTGGGGAGAGTGTTAGTAAAGCGTCTGGAATGTTGCACCCGAGTACCAGGGGAGGAAAACTGAGACATATTTGAACACGTCTCCCGATCACATGGTTGATCATACTCTGGGTTCCACATGCATGTTTTAGCTGAAGGAAGAATACCTTAAACCTGGAGAGTTAAGACCCGTGTAATGGGTACCATGCAATATGACTTAAAAGGGTCTTCATTTGCTCACCGAACCTCTCCAATCCTATCACTGCTGCGTTTATGCCCCTGTACACATGCTTGATTCTCTTTCGGAGACATAGCAATCCATAGGTTTTAAGATACTTACTAGTCAGGTACATTCTTAGGCGTTTAATATGGGGTTTTGAGTCCATTTCGTTGAGCAAGGAGTAGCTCTTGTCTATTCCATATTTGGCTTAAGGAACTTTATCTGTGCTCATTTCAATCTCTGGTTTTATGCTGCACCCCAACTCACCTTTCACCTTAAGCAAGCATAAGTTGGTTTTCTAAATTTGAGACCCTGTTCTGTTTTGGAATGCAGTTCCTGTGTAGCCAAGTTTACATTCCGTGTATTAGTGATATCTTATGATGTTTCTTTTTCTGTGTGACTTATTTCAGTTAGAATCATCATACCTGAATCCACTCATTATGCTGCTACGGGCCTGATGACATAGATTTCATTGCTGAGTGATACTGCATTGTACGTAAGTACCACAAGTTCTTTATCCATTTTTCACTTTCTGTGATGTTGAACTTGTACAGTAAACGAGGTTCTTGTAAACGGAGGCGTCCCAAACTTTGGGGTGGCTGTGTCTTTTTGATTTTAATTTCCCTAAGCTATAGGACCATAAGTGGAAGTGCCCTAGGCTCTGATGCTTTGTTTTTTAGATGTTTCAGGAAACACCATACACTTCTCCCGAGTGGTTGTTGGCAATTTACATCCCGCCCATCAGCATAACAAGGCTCCCAGTTCTCCATGGCCTGTCCTGCCTTTCTGGATTTTACACTTTTTTCAGATGGCCCTTTTGACCGGGGAGAAGTGAGACTTCATTGTAGTGCAGATTTCCTTTGCAAGTTTGCTTGGTTGGCCAAAAAGTGCGTATGCGTTTTTTCCTGAATATATTCAGGAAAAAACGCATACGCCCTTTTTGGCCAAGTGCATCATTGTGGACGTTCTGCCTCTTTTCCTATGCCTTCAATGCAATTCCAGTCTACCTCCTGAAATCGGTTTCCTGCAATTCTGCCCCGCTTTCAAGTCCTCTTGGCAGCCTTACTTCAGTCTATTTTTGGACGATAGCTGTCATTTATAACTCTGTAGGTTTGTGAATTACAGTGCCCCTGAGCTCCTTTCTTCAACTCGCTTTCTTGTGACCTGGCCGCAACACCGCAGGATGTCTACAGGCCCTAATCTGGTTCCGGCACGGCACGCTGAGCCTTTGGTTAATCCCTCTTCCTGGTGGGAAATGAGAGTTAAATTTGCCCATCCAGACACCTCCAGCTAGTCTCTCATTGGTTCTCGCTATTCCTGTTCATCTTCCACAGAAATTGCAAACTGGGCCAAACAGGAGGTTAAAGGGACTGACTCTCCAAGTGGGGAGAGTGTTAGTAAAGCGTCTGGAATGTTGAACCCGAGTACCAGGGTACGAAAACTGAGACATATTTGAACACGTCTCCCGATCACATGGTTGATCATAATCTAGGTTCCACATGCATGTTTTAGCTGAAGGAACAATACCTTAAACCTGGAGAGTTGAGACCCGTGGAATGGGTACCATGCAATATGACTTCAAAGGGTCTTCATTTGCTCACGAACCCCTCCAATCCTATCACTGCTGCATTTATGCCCATGTACACATGCTTGATTCTCTTTCGGAGACATAGCAATCCATAGGTTTTAAGATACTTACTAGTCAGGTACATTCTTAGGCGTTTAATATGCGGTGTTGAGTCCATTTCGTTGAGCAAGGAGTAGCTCTTGTCTATTCCATATTTGGCTTAAGGAACTTTATCTGTGCTCATTTCAATCTCTGGTTTTATGCAGCACCCCAACTCACCTTTCCCCTTAAGCAAGCATAAGTTGGTTTTCTAAATTTGAGACCCTGTTCTGTTCTGTAATTCAGTTCCTGTGTAGCCAAGTTTACATTCCGTGTATTACTGATATCTTATGATGTTTCTTTTTCTGTGTGACTTATTTCAGTTAGAATCATCATACCTGAATCCACTCATTGTGCTGCTAAGGGCCTGATGACACAGATTTCATTGCTGAGTGATATTGCTTTGTAAGTAAATACCACAACTTCTTTATCCATTTTTCACTTTCTGCGATGTTGAACTTGTACTGTAAACGAGGTTCTTGTAAACAGAGCCGTTCCAAACTTTGGGGTGGCTGTGTCTTTTTGATTTTAATTTCCCTAAGCTATAGGACCATAAGTGGAAGTGCCCTAGGTTCTGTTGCTTTGTTTTTTAGATGTTTCAGGAAACACCATACACTTCTCCCAAGTGGTTGTTGGCAATTTACATCCCGCCCATCAGCATAACAAGGCTCCCAGTTCTCCATGGCCTGTCCTGCCTTTCTGGATTTTACACTTTTTTCAGATGGCCCTTTTGACCGGGGGGAAGTGAGACTTCATTGTAGTGCAGATTTCCTTTGCAAGCTTGCTTGGTTGGCCAAAAAGGGCGTATGCGTTTTTTCCTGAATATATTCAGGAAAAAACGCATACGCCCTTTTTGGCCAAGTGCATCATTGTGGACGTTCTGCCTCTTTTCCTATGCTTTCAATGCAATTCCAGTCTACCTCCTGAAATCGGTTTCCTGCAATTCTGCCCCGCTTTCAAGTCCTCTTCGCAGCCTTACTTCAGTCTATTTTTGGACGATAGCTGTCATTTATAACTCTGCAGGTTTGTGAATTACAGTGCCCCTGAGCTCCTTTCTTCAACTCGCTTTCTTGTGACCTGGCCGCAACACCGCAGGATGTCTTCAGGCCCTAATCTGGTTCTGGCACGGCACGCTGAGCCTTTGGTTAATTCCTCTTCCTGGTGGGAAATGAGAGTTATATTTGCCCATCCAGACACCTCCAGCTAGTCTTTCATTGGTTCTCGCTATTCCTGTTCATCTTCCACAGAAATTGCAAACTGGGCCAAACAGGAAGTTAAAGGGACTGACTCTCCAAGTGGGGAGAGTGTTAGTAAAGCGTCTGGAATGTTGCACCCGAGTACCAGGGTACGAAAACTGAGACATATTTGAACACGTCTCCCGATCACATGGTTGATCATACTCTAGGTTCCACATGCATGTTTTAGATGAAGGAAGAATACCTTAAACCTGGGTAGTTGAAACCCGTGGAATGGGTACCATGCAATATGACTTCAAAGGGTCTTCATTTGCTCACGAACCTCTCCAATCCTATCACTGCTGCGTTTATGCCCCTGTACACATGCTTGATTCTCTTTCGGAGACATAGCAATCCATAGGTTTTAAGATACTTACTAGTCAGGTGCATTCTTAGGCGTTTAATATGGGGTTTTGTGTCCATTTCGTTGAGCAAGGAGTAGCTCTTGTGTATTCCATATTTGGCTTAAGGAACTTTATCTGTGCTCATTTCAATCTCTGGTTTTATGCAGCACCCCAACTCACCTTTCACCTTAAGCAAGCATAAGTTGGTTTTCTAAATTTGAGACCCTGTTCTGTTTTGGAATGCAGTTCCTGTGTAGCCAAGTTTACATTCCGTGTATTAGTGATATCTTATGATGTTTCTTTTTCTGTGTGACTTATTTCAGTTAGAATCATCGTACCTGAATCCACTCATTATGCTGCTACGGGCCTGATGACATAGATTTCATTGCTGAGTGATACTGCATTGTACGTAAGTACCACAAGTTCTTTATCCATTTTTCACTTTCTGTGATATTGAACTTGTACGGTAAACGAGGTTCTTGTAAATGGAGGCGTCCCAAACTTTGGGGTGGCTGTGTCTTTTTGATTTTAATTTCCCTAAGCTATAGGACCATAAGCGCAAGTGCCCTCGGCTCTGTTGCTTGGTTTTTTAGATGTTTCAGGAAACACCATACACTTCTCCTGAGTGTCTGTTGGCAATTTACATCCCGCCCATCAGCATAACAAGGCTCCCAGTTCTCCATGGCCTGTCCTGCCTTTCTGGATTTTACACTTTTTTCAGATGGCCCTTTTGACCGGGGGGAAGTGAGACTTCATTGTAGTGCAGATTTCCTTTGCAAGTTTGCTTGGTTGGCCAAAAAGGGCGTATGCGTTTTTTCCTGAATATATTCAGGAAAAAACGCATACACCCTTTTTGGCCAAGTGCATGATTGTGGACGTTCTGCCTCTTTTCCTATGCCTTCAATGCAATTCCAGTCTACCTCCTGAAATCGGTTTCCTGCAATTCTGCCCCGCTTTCAAGTCCTCTTGGCAGCCTTACTTCAGTATATTTTTGGACGATAGCTGTCATTTATAACTCTGCAGGTTTGTGAATTACAGTGCCCCTGAGCTCCTTTCTTCAACTCGCTTTCTTGTGACCTGGCCGCAACACCGCAGGATGTCTACAGGCCCTAATCTGGTTCCGGCACGGCACGCTGAGCCTTTGTTTAATTCCTCTTCCTGGTGGGAAATGAGAGTTAAATTTGCCCATCCAGACACCTCCAGCTAGTCTCTCATTGGTTCTCGCTATTCCTGTTCATCTTCCACAGAAATTGCAAACTGGGCCAAACAGGAGGTTAAAGGGACTGACTCTCCAAGTGGGGAGAGTGTTAGTAAAGCGTCTGGAATGTTGAACCCGAGTACCAGGGTACGAAAACTGAGACATATTTGAACACGTCTCCCGATCACATGGTTGATCATAATCTAGGTTCCACATGCATGTTTTAGCTGAAGGAACAATACCTTAAACCTGGAGAGTTGAGACCCGTGGAATGGGTACCATGCAATATGACTTCAAAGGGTCTTCATTTGCTCACGAACCCCTCCAATCCTATCACTGCTGCATTTATGCCCATGTACACATGCTTGATTCTCTTTCGGAGACATAGCAATCCATAGGTTTTAAGATACTTACTAGTCAGGTACATTCTTAGGCGTTTAATATGCGGTGTTGAGTCCATTTCGTTGAGCAAGGAGTAGCTCTTGTGTATTCCATATTTGGCTTAAGGAACTTTATCTGTGCTCATTTCAATCTCTGGTTTTATGCAGCACCCCAACTCACCTTTCCCCTTAAGCAAGCATAAGTTGGTTTTCTAAATTTGAGACCCTGTTCTGTTTTGGAATGCAGTTCCTGTGTAGCCAAGTTTACATTCCGTGTATTAGTGATATCTTATGATGTTTCTTTTTCTGTGTGACTTATTTCAGTTAGAATCATCATACCTGAATCCACTCATTGTGCTGCTAAGGGCCTGATGACACAGATTTCATTGCTGAGTGATATTGCTTTGTAAGTAAATACCACAACTTCTTTATCCATTTCTCACTTTCTGCGATGTTGAACTTGTAGTGTAAACGAGGTTCTTGTAAACAGAGCCGTTCCAAACTTTGGGGTGGCTGTGTCTTTTTCATTTTAATTTCCCTAAGCTATAGGACCATAAGTGGAAGTGCCCTAGGTTCTGTTGCTTTGTTTTTTAGATGTTTCAGGAAACACCATACACTTCTCCCGAGTGGTTGTTGGCAAATTACATCCCGCCCATCAGCATAACAAGGCTCCCAGTTCTCCATGGCCTGTCCTGCCTTTCTGGATTTTACCCTTTTTTCAGATGGCCCTTTTGACCGGGGGGAAGTGAGACTTCATTGTAGTGCAGATTTCCTTTGCAAGCTTGCTTGGTTGGCCAAAAAGGGCGTATGCGTTTTTTCCTGAATATATTCAGGAAAAAACGTATACGCCCTTTTTGGCCAAGTGCATCATTGTGGACGTTCTGCCTCTTTTCCTATGCTTTCAATGCAATTCCAGTCTACCTCCTGAAATCGGTTTCCTGCAATTCTGCCCCGCTTTCAAGTCCTCTTGGCAGCCTTACTTCAGTCTATTTTTGGACGATAGCTGTCATTTATAACTCTGCAGGTTTGTGAATTACAGTGCCCCTGAGCTCCTTTCTTCAACTCGCTTTCTTGTGACCTGGCCGCAACACCGCAGGATGGCTTCAGGCCCTAATCTGGTTCCGGCACGGCACGCTGAGCCTTTGGTTAATTCCTCTTCCTGGTGGGAAATGAGAGTTAAATTTGCCCGTCCAGACACCTCCAGGTAGTCTCTCATTGGTTCTCGCTATTCCTGTTCATCTTCCGCAGAAATTGCAAACTGGGCCAAACAGGAGGTTAAAGGGACTGACTCTCCAAGTCGGGAGAGTGTTAGTAAAGCGTCTGGAATGTTGCACCTGAGTACCAGGGGAGGAAAACTGAGACATATTTGAACACGTCTCCCGTTCACATGGTTGATCATACTCTGGGTTCCACATGCATGTTTTAGCTGAAGGAAGAATACCTTAAACCTGGAGAGTTAAGACCCGTGTAATGGGTACCATGCAATATGACTTAAAAGGGTCTTCATTTGCTCACCGAACCTCTCCAATCCTATCACTGCTGCGTTTATGCCCCTGTACACATGCTTGATTCTCTTTCGGAGACATAGCAATCCATAGGTTTTAAGATACTTACTAGTCAGGTACATTCTTAGGCGTTTAATATGGGGTTTTGAGATCATTTCGTTGAGCAAGGAGTAGCTCTTGTCTATTCCATATTTGGCTTAAGGAACTTTATCTGTGCTCATTTCAATCTCTGGTTTTATGCAGCACCCCAACTCACCTTTCCCCTTAAGCAAGCATAAGTTGGTTTTCTAAATTTGAGACCCTGTTCTGTTTTGGAATGCAGTTCCTGTGTAGCCAAGTTTACATTCCGTGTATTAGTGATATCTTATGATGTTTCTTTTTCTGTGTGACTTATTTCAGTTAGAATCATCATACCTGAATCCACTCATTATGCTGCTACGGGCCTGATGACATAGATTTCATTGCTGAGTGATACTGCATTGTACGTAAGTACCACAAGTTCTTTATCCATTTTTCACTTTCTGTGATATTGAACTTGTACGGTAAACGAGGTTCTTGTAAACGGAGGTGTCCCAAACTTTGGGGTGGCTGTGTCTTTTTGATTTTAATTTCCCTAAGCTATAGGACCATAAGTGGAAGTGCCCTAGGCTCTGATGCTTTGTTTTTTAGATGTTTCAGGAAACACCATACACTTCTCCTGAGTGTCTGTTGGCAATTTACATCCCGCCCATCAGCATAACAAGGCTCCCAGTTCTCCATGGCCTGTCCTGCCTTTCTGGAGTTTACACTTTTTTCAGATGACCCTTTTGACCGGGGAGAAGTGAGACTTCATTGTAGTGCAGATTTCCTTTGCAAGTTTGCTTGGTTGGCCAAAAAGGGCGTATGCGTTTTTTCCTGAAAAAACGCATACGCCCTTTTTGGCCAAGTGCATCATTGTGGACGTTCTGCCTCTTTTCCTATGCCTTCAATGCAATTCCAGTCTACCTCCTGAAATCGGTTTCCTGCAATTCTGCCCCGCTTTCAAGTCCTCTTGGCAGCCTTACTTCAGTTTATTTTTGGACGATAGCTGTCATTTATAACTCTGCAGGTTTGTGAATTACAGTGCCCCTGAGCTCCTTTCTTCAACTCGCTTTCTTGTGACCTGGCCGCAACACCGCAGGATGTCTACAGGCCCTAATCTGGTTCCGGCACGGCACGCTGAGCCTTTGGTTAATTCCTCTTCCTGGTGGGAAATGAGAGTTAAATTTGCCCATCCAGACACCTCCAGCTAGTCTCTCTTTGGTTCTCGCTATTCCTGTTCATCTTCCACAGAAATTGCAAACTGGGCCAAACAGGAGGTTAAAGGGACTGACTCTCCAAGTGGGGAGAGTGTTAGTAAAGCGTCTGGAATGTTGAACCTGAGTACCAGGGTACGAAAACTGAGACATATTTGAACACGTCTCCCGATCACATGGTTGATCATAATCTAGGTTCCACATGCATGTTTTAGTTGAAGGAACAATACCTTAAACCTGGAGAGTTGAGACCCATGGAATGGGTACCATGCAATATGACTTCAAAGGGTCTTCATTTGCTCACGAACCCCTCCAATCCTATCACTGCTGCATTTATGCCCATGTACACATGCTTGATTCTCTTTCGGAGACATAGCAATCCATAGGTTTTAAGATACTTACTAGTCAGGTACATTGTTAGGCGTTTAATATGCGGTGTTGAGTCCATTTCGTTGAGCAAGGAGTAGCTCTTGTCTATTCCATATTTGGCTTAAGGAACTTTATCTGTGCTCATTTCAATCTCTGGTTTTATGCAGCACCCCAACTCACCTTTCCCCTTAAGCAAGCATAAGTTGGTTTTCTAAATTTGAGACCCTGTTCTGTTCTGTAATTCAGTTCCTGTGTAGCCAAGTTTACATTCCGTGTATTACTGATATCTTATGATGTTTCTTTTTCTGTGTGACTTATTTCAGTTAGAATCATCATACCTGAATCCACTCATTGTGATGCTAAGGGCCTGATGACACAGATTTCATTGCTGAGTGATATTGCTTTGTAAGTAAATACCACAACTTCTTTATCCATTTTTCACTTTCTGCGATGTTGAACTTGTACTGTAAACGAGTTTCTTGTAAACAGAGCCGTTCCAAACTTTGGGGTGGCTATGTCTTTTTGATTTTAATTTCCCTAAGCTATAGGACCATAAGAGGAAGTACCCTAGGTTCTGTTGCTTTGTTTTTTAGATGTTTCAGGAAACACCATACACTTCTCCCAAGTGGTTGTTGGCAATTTACATCCCGCCCATCAGCATAACAAGGCTCCCAGTTCTCCATGGCCTGTCCTGCCTTTCTGGATTTTACACTTTTTTCAGATGGCCCTTTTGACCGGGAGGAAGTGAGACTTCATTGTAGTGCAGATTTCCTTTGCAAGCTTGCTTGGTTGGCCAAAAAGGGCGTATGCGTTTTTTCCTGAATATATTCAGGAAAAAACGCATACGCCCTTTTTGGCCAAGTGCATCATTGTGGACGTTCTGCCTCTTTTCCTATGCTTTCAATGCAATTCCAGTCTACCTCCTGAAATCGGTTTCCTGCAATTCTGCCCCGCTTTCAAGTCCTCTTGGCAGCCTTACTTCAGTCTATTTTTGGACGATAGCTGTCATTTATAACTCTGCAGGTTTGTGAATTACAGTGCCCCTGAGCTCCTTTCTTCAACTCGCTTTCTTTTGAGCTGGCCGCAACACCGCAGGATGTCTTCAGGCCCTAATCTGGTTCTGGCACGGCACGCTGAGCCTTTGGTTAATTCCTCTTCCTGGTGGGAAATGAGAGTTAAATTTGCCCGTCCAGACACCTCCAGCTAGTCTTTCATTGGTTCTCGTTATTCCTGTTCATCTTCCACAGAAATTGCAAACTGGGCCAAACAGGAAGTTAAAGGAACTGACTCTCCAAGTGGGGAGAGTGTTAGTAAAGCGTCTGGAATGTTGCACCCGAGTACCAGGGTACGAAAACTGAGACATATTTGAACACGTCTCCCGATCACATGGTTGATCATACTCTAGGTTCCACATGCATGTTTTAGATGAAGGAAGAATACCTTAAACCTGGAGAGTTGAAACCCGTGGAATGGGTACCATGCAATATGACTTCAAAGGGTCTTCATTTGCTCACGAACCTCTCCAATCCTATCACTGCTGCGTTTATGCCCCTGTACACATGCTTGATTCTCTTTCGGAGACATAGCAATCCATAGGTTTTAAGATACTTACTAGTCAGGTGCATTCTTAGGCGTTTAATATGGGGTTTTGTGTCCATTTCGTTGAGCAAGGAGTAGCTCTTGTGTATTCCATATTTGGCTTAAGGAACTTTATCTGTGCTCATTTCAATCTCTGGTTTTATGCAGCACCCCAACTCACCTTTCACCTTAAGCAAGCATAAGTTGGTTTTCTAAATTTGAGACCCTGTTCTGTTTTGGAATGCAGTTCCTGTGTAGCCAAGTTTACATTCCGTGTATTAGTGATATCTTATGATGTTTCTTTTTCTGTGTGACTTATTTCAGTTAGAATCATCGTACCTGAATCCACTCATTATGCTGCTACGGGCCTGATGACATAGATTTCATTGCTGAGTGATACTGCATTGTACGTAAGTACCACAAGTTCTTTATCCATTTTTCACTTTCTGTGATATTGAACTTGTATGGTAAACGAGGTTCTTGTAAACGGAGGTGTCCCAAACTTTGGGGTGGCTGTGTCTTTTTGATTTTAATTTCCCTAAGCTATAGGACCATAAGTGGAAGTGCCCTAGGCTCTGATGCTTTGTTTTTTAGATGTTTCAGGAAACACCATACACTTCTCCTGAGTGTCTGTTGGCAATTTACATCCCGCCCATCAGCATAACAAGGCTCCCAGTTCTCCATGGCCTGTCCTGCCTTTCTGGAGTTTACACTTTTTTCAGATGACCCTTTTGACCGGGGAGAAGTGAGACTTCATTGTAGTGCAGATTTCCTTTGCAAGTTTGCTTGGTTGGCCAAAAAGGGCGTATGCGTTTTTTCCTGAATATATTCAGGAAAAAACGCATACGCCCTTTTTGGCCAAGTGCATCATTGTGGACGTTCTGCCTCTTTTCCTATGCCTTCAATGCAATTCCAGTCTACCTCCTGAAATCGGTTTCCTGCAATTCTGCCCCGCTTTCAAGTCCTCTTGGCAGCCTTACTTCAGTCTATTTTTGGACGATAGCTGTCATTTATAACTCTGCAGGTTTGTGAATTACAGTGCCCCTGAGCTCCTTTCTTCAACTCGCTTTCTTGTGACCTGGCCGCAACACCGCAGGATGTCTACAGGCCCTAATCTGGTTCCGGCACAGCACGCTGAGCCTTTGGTTAATTCCTCTTCCTGGTGGGAAATGAGAGTTAAATTTGCCCATCCAGACACCTCCAGCTAGTCTCTCATTGGTTCTCGCTATTCCTGTTCATCTTCCACAGAAATTGCAAACTGGGCCAAACAGGAGGTTAAAGGGACTGACTCTCCAAGTGGGGAGAGTGTTAGTAAAGCGTCTGGAATGTTGAACCCGAGTACCAGGGTACGAAAACTGAGACATATTTGAACACGTCTCCCGATCACATGGTTGATCATAATCTAGGTTCCACATGCATGTTTTAGCTGAAGGAACAATACCTTAAACCTGGAGAGTTGAGACCCGTGGAATGGGTACCATGCAATATGACTTCAAAGGGTCTTCATTTGCTCACGAACCCCTCCAATCCTATCACTGCTGCATTTATGCCCATGTACACATGCTTGATTCTCTTTCGGAGACATAGCAATCCATAGGTTTTAAGATACTTACTAGTCAGGTACATTCTTAGGCGTTTAATATGCGGTGTTGAGTCCATTTCGTTGAGCAAGGAGTAGCTCTTGTCTATTCCATATTTGGCTTAAGGAACTTTATCTGTGCTCATTTCAATCTCTGGTTTTATGCAGCACCCCAACTCACCTTTCCCCTTAAGCAAGCATAAGTTGGTTTTCTAAATTTGAGACCCTGTTCTGTTCTGTAATTCAGTTCCTGTGTAGCCAAGTTTCCATTCCGTGTATTACTGATATCTTATGATGTTTCTTTTTCTGTGTGACTTATTTCAGTTAGAATCATCATACCTGAATCCACTCATTGTGCTGCTAAGGGCCTGATGACACAGATTTCATTGCTGAGTGATATTGCTTTGTAAGTAAATACCACAACTTCTTTATCGATTTTTCACTTTCTGCGATGTTGAACTTGTACTGTAAACGAGGTTCTTGTAAACAGAGCCGTTCCAAACTTTGGGGTGGCTGTGTCTTTTTCATTTTAATTTCCCTAAGCTATAGGACCATAAGTGGAAGTGCCCTAGGTTCTGTTGCTTTGTTTTTTAGTTGTTTCAGGAAACACCATACACTTCTCCCAAGTGGTTGTTGGCAATTTACATCCCGCCCATCAGCATAACAAGGCTCCCAGTTCTCCATGGCCTGTCCTGCCTTTCTGGATTTTACACTTTTATCAGATGGCCCTTTGGACTGGGGGGAAGTGAGACTTCATTGTAGTGCAGATTTCCTTTGCAAGCTTGCTTGGTTGGCCAAAGAGGGCGTATGCGTTTTTTCCTGAATATATTCAGGAAAAAACGCATACGCCCTTTTTGGCCAAGTGCATCATTGTGGACGTTCTGCCTCTTTTCCTATGCTTTCAATGCAATTCCTGTCTACCTCCTGAAATCGGTTTCCTGCAATTCTGCCCCGCTTTCAAGTCCTCTTGGCAGCCTTACTTCAGTATATTTTTGGACGATAGCTGTCATTTATAACTCTGCAGGTTTGTGAATTACAGTGCCCCTGAGCTCCTTTCTTCAACTCGCTTTCTTGTGACCTGGCCGCAACACCGCAGGATGGCTTCCGGCCCTAATCTGGTTCCGGCACGGCACGCTGAGCCTTTGGTTATTTCCTCTTCCTGGTTGGAAATGAGAGTTAAATTTGCCCGACCAGACACCTCCAGCTAGTCTCTCATTGGTTCTCCCTATTCCTGTTCATCTTCCGCAGAAATTGCAAACTGGGCCAAACAGGAGGTTAAAGGCGCTGACTCTCCAAGTGGGGAGAGTGTTAGTAAAGCGTCTGGAATGCTGCACCCGAGTACCAGGAGAGGAAAACTGAGACATATGTGAACACGTCTCCCGTTCACATGGTTGATCATACTTGGGTTCCACATGCATGTTTTAGCTGAAGGAAGAATACCTTAAACCTGGGTATTTGAAACCCGTGGAATGGGTACCATGCAATATGACTTCAAAGGGTGTTCATTTGCTCACCGAACCTCTCCAATCCTATCACTGCTGCGTTTATGCCCCTGTACACATGCTTGATTCTCTTTCGGAGACATAGCAATCCATAGGTTTTAAGATACTTACTAGTCAGGTACATTCTTAGGCGTTTAATATGCGGTGTTGAGTCCATTTCGTTGAGCAAGGAGTAGCTCTTGTCTATTCCATATTTGGCTTAAGTAACTTTATCTGTGCTCATTTCAATCTCTGGTTTTATGCAGCACCCCAACTCACCTTTCCCCTTAAGCAAGCATAAGTTGGTTTTCTAAATTTGAGACCCTGTTCTGTTCTGTAATTCAGTTCCTGTGTAGCCAAGTTTACATTCCGTGTATTACTGATATCTTATGATGTTTCTTTTTCTGTGTGACTTATTTCAGTTAGAATCATCATACCTGAATCCACTCATTGTGATGCTAAGGGCCTGATGACACAGATTTCATTGCTGAGTGATATTGCTTTGTAAGTAAATACCACAACTTCTTTATCCATTTTTCACTTTCTTCGATGTTGAACTTGTACTGTAAACGAGGTTCTTGTAAACAGAGCCGTTCCAAACTTTGGGGTGGCTGTGTCTTTTTGATTTTAATTTCCCTAAGCTATAGGACCATAAGTGGAAGTGCCCTAGGTTCTGTTGCTTTGTTTTTTAGATGTTTCAGGAAACACCATACACTTCTCCCAAGTGGTTGTTGGCAATTTACATCCCGCCCATCAGCATAACAAGGCTCCCAGTTCTCCATGGCCTGTCCTGCCTTTCTGGATTTTACACTTTTTTCAGATGGCCCTTTTGACCGGGGGGAAGTGAGACTTCATTGTAGTGCAGATTTCCTTTGCAAGCTTGCTTGGTTGGCCAAAAAGGGCGTATGCGTTTTTTCCTGAATATATTCAGGAAAAAACGCATACGCCCTTTTTGGCCAAGTGCATCATTGTGGACGTTCTGCCTCTTTTCCTATGCTTTCAATGCAATTCCAGTCTACCTCCTGAAATCGGTTTCCTGCAATTCTGCCCCGCTTTCAAGTCCTCTTGGCAGCCTTACTTCAGTCTATTTTTGGACGATACCTGTCATTTATAACTCTGCAGGTTTGTGAATTACAGTGCCCCTGAGCTCCTTTCTTCAACTCGCTTTCTTGTGACCTGGCCGCAACACCGCAGGATGGCTTCAGGCCCTAATCTGGTTCCGGCACGGCACGCTGAGCCTTTGGTTAATTCCTCTTCCTGGTGGGAAATGAGAGTTAAATTTGCCCGTCCAGACACCTCCAGCTAGTCTCTCATTGGTTCTCGCTATTCCTGTTCATCTTCCGCAGAAATTGCAAACTGGGCCAAACAGGAGGTTAAAGGGACTGACTCTCCAAGTGGGGAGAGTGTTAGTAAAGCGTCTGGAATGTTGCACCCGAGTACCAGGGGAGGAAAACTGAGACATATTTGAACACGTCTCCCGATCACATGGTTGATCATACTCTGGGTTCCACATGCATGTTTTAGCTGAAGGAAGAATACCTTAAACCTGGAGAGTTAAGACCCGTGTAATGGGTACCATGCAATATGACTTAAAAGGGTCTTCATTTGCTCACCGAACCTCTCCAATCCTATCACTGCTGCGTTTATGCCCCTGTACACATGCTTGATTCTCTTTCGGAGACATAGCAATCCATAGGTTTTAAGATACTTACTAGTCAGGTACATTCTTAGGCGTTTAATATGGGGTTTTGAGTCCATTTCGTTGAGCAAGGAGTAGCTCTTGTCTATTCCATATTTGGCTTAAGGAACTTTATCTGTGCTCATTTCAATCTCTGGTTTTATGCTGCACCCCAACTCACCTTTCACCTTAAGCAAGCATAAGTTGGTTTTCTAAATTTGAGACCCTGTTCTGTTTTGGAATGCAGTTCCTGTGTAGCCAAGTTTACATTCCGTGTATTAGTGATATCTTATGATGTTTCTTTTTCTGTGTGACTTATTTCAGTTAGAATCATCATACCTGAATCCACTCATTATGCTGCTACGGGCCTGATGACATAGATTTCATTGCTGAGTGATACTGCATTGTACGTAAGTACCACAAGTTCTTTATCCATTTTTCACTTTCTGTGATGTTGAACTTGTACGGTAAACGAGGTTCTTGTAAACGGAGGCGTCCCAAACTTTGGGGTGGCTGTGTCTTTTTGATTTTAATTTCCCTAAGCTATAGGACCATAAGTGGAAGTGCCCTAGGCTCTGATGCTTTGTTTTTTAGATGTTTCAGGAAACACCATACACTTCTCCCGAGTGGTTGTTGGCAATTTACATCCCGCCCATCAGCATAACAAGGCTCCCAGTTCTCCATGGCCTGTCCTGCCTTTCTGGATTTTACACTTTTTTCAGATGGCCCTTTTGACCGGGGAGAAGTGAGACTTCATTGTAGTGCAGATTTCCTTTGCAAGTTTGCTTGGTTGGCCAAAAAGTGCGTATGCGTTTTTTCCTGAATATATTCAGGAAAAAACGCATACGCCCTTTTTGGCCAAGTGCATCATTGTGGACGTTCTGCCTCTTTTCCTATGCCTTCAATGCAATTCCAGTCTACCTCCTGAAATCGGTTTCCTGCAATTCTGCCCCGCTTTCAAGTCCTCTTGGCAGCCTTACTTCAGTCTATTTTTGGACGATAGCTGTCATTTATAACTCTGTAGGTTTGTGAATTACAGTGCCCCTGAGCTCCTTTCTTCAACTCGCTTTCTTGTGACCTGGCCGCAACACCGCAGGATGTCTACAGGCCCTAATCTGGTTCCGGCACGGCACGCTGAGCCTTTGGTTAATCCCTCTTCCTGGTGGGAAATGAGAGTTAAATTTGCCCATCCAGACACCTCCAGCTAGTCTCTCATTGGTTCTCGCTATTCCTGTTCATCTTCCACAGAAATTGCAAACTGGGCCAAACAGGAGGTTAAAGGGACTGACTCTCCAAGTGGGGAGAGTGTTAGTAAAGCGTCTGGAATGTTGAACCCGAGTACCAGGGTACGAAAACTGAGACATATTTGAACACGTCTCCCGATCACATGGTTGATCATAATCTAGGTTCCACATGCATGTTTTAGCTGAAGGAACAATACCTTAAACCTGGAGAGTTGAGACCCGTGGAATGGGTACCATGCAATATGACTTCAAAGGGTCTTCATTTGCTCACGAACCCCTCCAATCCTATCACTGCTGCATTTATGCCCATGTACACATGCTTGATTCTCTTTCGGAGACATAGCAATCCATAGGTTTTAAGATACTTACTAGTCAGGTACATTCTTAGGCGTTTAATATGCGGTGTTGAGTCCATTTCGTTGAGCAAGGAGTAGCTCTTGTCTATTCCATATTTGGCTTAAGGAACTTTATCTGTGCTCATTTCAATCTCTGGTTTTATGCAGCACCCCAACTCACCTTTCCCCTTAAGCAAGCATAAGTTGGTTTTCTAAATTTGAGACCCTGTTCTGTTCTGTAATTCAGTTCCTGTGTAGCCAAGTTTACATTCCGTGTATTACTGATATCTTATGATGTTTCTTTTTCTGTGTGACTTATTTCAGTTAGAATCATCATACCTGAATCCACTCATTGTGCTGCTAAGGGCCTGATGACACAGATTTCATTGCTGAGTGATATTGCTTTGTAAGTAAATACCACAACTTCTTTATCCATTTTTCACTTTCTGCGATGTTGAACTTGTACTGTAAACGAGGTTCTTGTAAACAGAGCCGTTCCAAACTTTGGGGTGGCTGTGTCTTTTTGATTTTAATTTCCCTAAGCTATAGGACCATAAGTGGAAGTGCCCTAGGTTCTGTTGCTTTGTTTTTTAGATGTTTCAGGAAACACCATACACTTCTCCCAAGTGGTTGTTGGCAATTTACATCCCGCCCATCAGCATAACAAGGCTCCCAGTTCTCCATGGCCTGTCCTGCCTTTCTGGATTTTACACTTTTTTCAGATGGCCCTTTTGACCGGGGGGAAGTGAGACTTCATTGTAGTGCAGATTTCCTTTGCAAGCTTGCTTGGTTGGCCAAAAAGGGCGTATGCGTTTTTTCCTGAATATATTCAGGAAAAAACGCATACGCCCTTTTTGGCCAAGTGCATCATTGTGGACGTTCTGCCTCTTTTCCTATGCTTTCAATGCAATTCCAGTCTACCTCCTGAAATCGGTTTCCTGCAATTCTGCCCCGCTTTCAAGTCCTCTTCGCAGCCTTACTTCAGTCTATTTTTGGACGATAGCTGTCATTTATAACTCTGCAGGTTTGTGAATTACAGTGCCCCTGAGCTCCTTTCTTCAACTCGCTTTCTTGTGACCTGGCCGCAACACCGCAGGATGTCTTCAGGCCCTAATCTGGTTCTGGCACGGCACGCTGAGCCTTTGGTTAATTCCTCTTCCTGGTGGGAAATGAGAGTTATATTTGCCCATCCAGACACCTCCAGCTAGTCTTTCATTGGTTCTCGCTATTCCTGTTCATCTTCCACAGAAATTGCAAACTGGGCCAAACAGGAAGTTAAAGGGACTGACTCTCCAAGTGGGGAGAGTGTTAGTAAAGCGTCTGGAATCTTGCACCCGAGTACCAGGGTACGAAAACTGAGACATATTTGAACACGTCTCCCGATCACATGGTTGATCATACTCTAGGTTCCACATGCATGTTTTAGATGAAGGAAGAATACCTTAAACCTGGGTAGTTGAAACCCGTGGAATGGGTACCATGCAATATGACTTCAAAGGGTCTTCATTTGCTCACGAACCTCTCCAATCCTATCACTGCTGCGTTTATGCCCCTGTACACATGCTTGATTCTCTTTCGGAGACATAGCAATCCATAGGTTTTAAGATACTTACTAGTCAGGTACATTCTTAGGCGTTTAATATGGGGTTTTGTGTCCATTTCGTTGAGCAAGGAGTAGCTCTTGTGTATTCCATATTTGGCTTAAGGAACTTTATCTGTGCTCATTTCAATCTCTGGTTTTATGCTGCACCCCAACTCACCTTTCACCTTAAGCAAGCATAAGTTGGTTTTCTAAATTTGAGACCCTGTTCTGTTTTGGAATGCAGTTCCTGTGTAGCCAAGTTTACATTCCGTGTATTAGTGATATCTTATGATGTTTCTTTTTCTGTGTGACTTATTTCAGTTAGAATCATCGTACCTGAATCCACTCATTATGCTGCTACGGGCCTGATGACATAGATTTCATTGCTGAGTGATACTGCATTGTACGTAAGTACCACAAGTTCTTTATCCATTTTTCACTTTCTGTGATATTGAACTTGTACGGTAAACGAGGTTCTTGTAAATGGAGGCGTCCCAAACTTTGGGGTGGCTGTGTCTTTTTGATTTTAATTTCCCTAAGCTATAGGACCATAAGCGCAAGTGCCCTCGGCTCTGTTGCTTGGTTTTTTAGATGTTTCAGGAAACACCATACACTTCTCCTGAGTGTCTGTTGGCAATTTACATCCCGCCCATCAGCATAACAAGGCTCCCAGTTCTCCATGGCCTGTCCTGCCTTTCTGGATTTTACACTTTTTTCAGATGGCCCTTTTGACCGGGGGGAAGTGAGACTTCATTGTAGTGCAGATTTCCTTTGCAAGTTTGCTTGGTTGGCCAAAAAGGGCGTATGCGTTTTTTCCTGAATATATTCAGGAAAAAACGCATACACCCTTTTTGGCCAAGTGCATGATTGTGGACGTTCTGCCTCTTTTCCTATGCCTTCAATGCAATTCCAGTCTACCTCCTGAAATCGGTTTCCTGCAATTCTGCCCCGCTTTCAAGTCCTCTTGGCAGCCTTACTTCAGTATATTTTTGGACGATAGCTGTCATTTATAACTCTGCAGGTTTGTGAATTACAGTGCCCCTGAGCTCCTTTCTTCAACTCGCTTTCTTGTGACCTGGCCGCAACACCGCAGGATGTCTACAGGCCCTAATCTGGTTCCGGCACGGCACGCTGAGCCTTTGTTTAATTCCTCTTCCTGGTGGGAAATGAGAGTTAAATTTGCCCATCCAGACACCTCCAGCTAGTCTCTCATTGGTTCTCGCTATTCCTGTTCATCTTCCACAGAAATTGCAAACTGGGCCAAACAGGAGGTTAAAGGGACTGACTCTCCAAGTGGGGAGAGTGTTAGTAAAGCGTCTGGAATGTTGAACCCGAGTACCAGGGTACGAAAACTGAGACATATTTGAACACGTCTCCCGATCACATGGTTGATCATAATCTAGGTTCCACATGCATGTTTTAGCTGAAGGAACAATACCTTAAACCTGGAGAGTTGAGACCCGTGGAATGGGTACCATGCAATATGACTTCAAAGGGTCTTCATTTGCTCACGAACCCCTCCAATCCTATCACTGCTGCATTTATGCCCATGTACACATGCTTGATTCTCTTTCGGAGACATAGCAATCCATAGGTTTTAAGATACTTACTAGTCAGGTACATTCTTAGGCGTTTAATATGCGGTGTTGAGTCCATTTCGTTGAGCAAGGAGTAGCTCTTGTGTATTCCATATTTGGCTTAAGGAACTTTATCTGTGCTCATTTCAATCTCTGGTTTTATGCAGCACCCCAACTCACCTTTCCCCTTAAGCAAGCATAAGTTGGTTTTCTAAATTTGAGACCCTGTTCTGTTCTGTAATTCAGTTCCTGTGTAGCCAAGTTTACATTCCGTGTATTACTGATATCTTATGATGTTTCTTTTTCTGTGTGACTTATTTCAGTTAGAATCATCATACCTGAATCCACTCATTGTGATGCTAAGGGCCTGATGACACAGATTTCATTGCTGAGTGATATTGCTTTGTAAGTAAATACCACAACTTCTTTATCCATTTTTCACTTTCTGCGATGTTGAACTTGTACTGTAAACGAGGTTCTTGTAAACAGAGCCGTTCCAAACTTTGGGGTGGCTGTGTCTTTTTGATTTTAATTTCCCTAAGCTATAGGACCATAAGTGGAAGTGCCCTAGGTTCTGTTGCTTTGTTTTTTAGATGTTTCAGGAAACACCATACACTTCTCCCAAGTGGTTGTTGGCAATTTACATTCCGCCCATCAGCATAACAAGGCTCCCAGTTCTCCATGGCCTGTCCTGCCTTTCTGGATTTTACACTTTTTTCAGATGGCCCTTTTGACCGGGGGGAAGTGAGACTTCATTGTAGTGCAGATTTCCTTTGCAAGCTTGCTTGGTTGGCCAAAAAGGGCGTATGCGTTTTTTCCTGAATATATTCAGGAAAAAACGCATACGCCCTTTTTGGCCAAGTGCATCATTGTGGACGTTCTGCCTCTTTTCCTATGCTTTCAATGCAATTCCAGTCTACCTCCTGAAATCGGTTTCCTGCAATTCTGCCCCGCTTTCAAGTCCTCTTGGCAGCCTTACTTCAGTCTATTTTTGGACGATAGCTGTCATTTATAACTCTGCAGGTTTGTGAATTACAGTGCCCCTGAGCTCCTTTCTTCAACTCGCTTTCTTGTGACCTGGCCGCAACACCGCAGGATGTCTTCAGGCCCTAATCTGGTTCTGGCACGGCACGCTGAGCCTTTGGTTAATTCCTCTTCCTGGTGGGAAATGAGAGTTATATTTGCCCATCCAGACACCTCCAGCTAGTCTTTCATTGGTTCTCGCTATTCCTGTTCATCTTCCACAGAAATTGCAAACTGGGCCAAACAGGAAGTTAAAGGGACTGACTCTCCAAGTGGGGAGAGTGTTAGTAAAGCGTCTGGAATGTTGCACCCGAGTACCAGGGTACGAAAACTGAGACATATTTGAACACGTCTCCCGATCACATGGTTGATCATACTCTAGGTTCCACATGCATGTTTTAGATGAAGGAAGAATACCTTAAACCTGGGTAGTTGAAACCCGTGGAATGGGTACCATGCAATATGACTTCAAAGGGTCTTCATTTGCTCACGAACCTCTCCAATCCTATCACTGCTGCGTTTATGCCCCTGTACACATGCTTGATTCTCTTTCGGAGACATAGCAATCCATAGGTTTTAAGATACTTACTCGTCAGGTGCATTCTTAGGCGTTTAATATGGGGTTTTGTGTCCATTTCGTTGAGCAAGGAGTAGCTCTTGTGCATTCCATATTTGGCTTAAGGAACTTTATCTGTGCTCATTTCAATCTCTGGTTTTATGCAGCACCCCAACTCACCTTTCACCTTAAGCAAGCATAAGTTGGTTTTCTAAATTTGAGACCTTGTTCTGTTTTGGAATGCAGTTCATGTGTAGCCAAGTTTATATTCCGTGTATTAGTGATATCTTATGATGTTTCTTTTTCTGTGTGACTTATTTCAGTTAGAATCATCGTACGTGAATCCACTCATTATGCTGCTACGGGCCTGATGACATGGATTTCATTGCTGAGTGATACTGCATTGTACGTAAGTACCACAAGTTCTTTATCCATTTTTCACTTTCTGTGATATTGAACTTGTACGGTAAATGAGGTTCTTGTAAACGGAGGCGTCCCAAACTTTGGGGTGGCTGTGTCTTTTTCATTTTAATTTCCCTAAGCTATAGGACCATAAGCGCAAGTGCCCTCGGCTCTGTTGCTTTGTTTTTTAGATGTTTCAGGAAACACCATACACTTCTCCTGAGTGTCTGTTGGCAATTTACATCCCGCCCATCAGCATAACAAGGCTCCCAGTTCTCCATGGCCTGTCCTGCCTTTCTGGATTTTACACGTTTTTCAGATGGCCCTTTTGACCGGGGGGAAGTGAGACTTCATTGTAGTGCAGATTTCCTTTGCAAGTTTGCTTGGTTGGCCAAAAAGGGCGTATGCGTTTTTTCCTGAATATATTCAGGAAAAAACGCATACGCCCTTTTTGGCCAAGTGCATCATTGTGGACGTTCTGCCTCTTTTCCTATGCTTTCAATGCAATTCCAGTCTACCTCCTGAAATCGGTTTCCTGCAATTCTGCCCCGCTTTCAAGTCCTCTTGGCAGCCTTACTTCAGTCTATTTTTGGACGATAGCTGTCATTTATAACGCTGCAGGTTTGTGAATTACAGTGCCCCTGAGCTCCTTTCTTCAACTCGCTTTCTTGTGGCCTGGCCGCAACACCGCAGGATGTCTTCAGGCCCTAATCTGGTTCTGGCACGGCACGCTGAGCCTTTGGTTAATTCCTCTTCCTGGTGGGAAATGAGAGTTAAATTTGCCCGTCCAGACACCTCCAGCTATTCTTTCATTGGTTCTCGCTATTCCTGTTCATCTTCCACAGAAATTGCAAACTGGGCCAAACAGGAGGTTAAAGGGACTGACTCTCCAAGTCGGGAGAGTGTTAGTAAAGCGTCTGGAATGTTGCACCCGAGTACCAGGGGAGGAAAACTGAGACATATTTGAACACGTCTCCCGTTCACATGGTTGATCATACTCTGGGTTCCACATGCATGTTTTAGCTGAAGGAAGAATACCTTAAACCTGGAGAGTTGAGACCCGTGTAATGGGTACCATGCAATATGACTTCAAAGGGTCTTCATTTGCTCACCGAACCTCTCCAATCCTATCACTGCTGCGTTTATGCCCCTGTACACACGCTTGATTCTCTTTTGGAGACATAGCAATCCATAGGTTTTAAGATACTTACTTGTCAGGTACATTCTTAGGCGTTTAATATGGGGTTTTGAGTCCATTTCGTTGAGCAAGGAGTAGCTCTTGTCTATTCCATATTTGGCTTAAGGAACTTTATCTGTGCTCATTTCAATCTCTGGTTTTATGCAGCACCCCAACTCACCTTTCCCCTTAAGCAAGCATAAGTTGGTTTTCTAAATTTGAGACCCTGTTCTGTTTTGGAATGCAGTTCCTGTGTAGCCAAGTTTACATTCCGTGTATTAGTGATATCTTATGATGTTTCTTTTTCTGTGTGACTTATTTCAGTTAGAATCATCATACCTGAATCCACTCATTGTGCTGCTAAGGGCCTGATGACACAGATTTCATTGCTGAGTGATATTGCTTTGTAAGTAAATACCACAACTTCTTTATCCATTTTTTACTTTCTGCGATGTTGAACTTGTACTGTAAACGAGGTTCTTGTAAACAGAGCCGTTCCAAACTTTGGGGTGGCTGTGTCTTTTTCATTTTAATTTCCCTAAGCTATAGGACCATAAGTGGAAGTGCCCTAGGTTCTGTTGCTTTGTTTTTTAGTTGTTTCAGGAAACACCATACAATTCTCCCAAGTGGTTCTTGGCAATTTACATCCCACCCATCAGCATAACAAGGCTCCCAGTTCTCCATGGCCTGTCCTGCCTTTCTGGATTTTACACTTTTTTCAGATGGCCCTTTTGACCGGGGGGAAGTGAGACTTCATTGTAGTGCAGATTTCCTTTGCAAGCTTGCTTGGTTGGCCAAAAAGGGCGTATGCGTTTTTTCCTGAATATATTCAGGAAAAAACGCATACGCCCTTTTTGGCCAAGTGCATCATTGTGGACGTTCTGCCTCTTTTCCTATGCTTTCAATGCAATTCCAGTCTACCTCCTGAAATCGGTTTCCTGCAATTCTGCCCCGCTTTCAAGTCCTCTTGGCAGCCTTACTTCAGTCTATTTTTGGACGATAGCTGTCATTTATAACTCTGCAGGTTTGTGAATTACAGTGCCCCTGAGTTCCTTTCTTCAACTCGCTTTCTTGTGACCTGGCCGCAACACCGCAGGATGGCTTCAGGCCCTAATCTGGTTTCGGCCCGGCATGCTGAGCCTTTGGTTAATTCCTCTTCCTGGTGGGAAATGAGAGTTGAATTTGCCCGTCCAGACACCTCCAGCTAGCCTCTCATTGGTTCTCGCTATTCCTGTTCATCTTCCGCAGAAATTGCAAACTGGGCCAAACAGGAGGTTAAAGGGACTGACTCTCCAAGTCGGGAGAGTGTTAGTAAAGCGTCTGGAATGTTGCACCCGAGTACCAGGGGAGGAAAACTGAGACATATTTGAACACGTCTCCCGTTCACATGGTTGATCATACTCTGGGTTCCACATGCATGTTTTAGCTGAAGGAAGAATACCTTAAACCTGGAGAGTTGAGACCCGTGTAATGGGTACCATGCAATATGACTTCAAAGGTTCTTCATTTGCTCACCGAACCTCCCCAATCCTATCACTGCTGCGTTTATGCCCCTGTACACATGCTTGATTCTCTTTTGGAGACATAGCAATCCATAGGTTTTAAGATACTTACTAGTCAGGTACATTCTTAGGCGTTTAATATGGGGTTTTGAGTCCATTTCGTTGAGCAAGGAGTAGCTCTTGTCTATTCCATATTTGGCTTAAGGAACTTTATCTGTGCTCATTTCAATCTCTGGTTTTATGCAGCACCCCAACTCACCTTTCCCCTTAAGCAAGCATAAGTTGGTTTTCTAAATTTGAGACCCTGTTCTGTTTTGGAATGCAGTTCCTGTGTAGCCAAGTTTACATTCCGTGTATTAGTGATATCTTATGATGTTTCTTTTTCTGTGTGACTTATTTCAGTTAGAATCATCATACCTGAATCCACTCATTGTGCTGCTAAGGGCCTGATGACACAGATTTCATTGCTGAGTGATATTGCTTTGTAAGTAAATACCACAACTTCTTTATCCATTTTTCACTTTCTGCGATGTTGAACTTGTACTGTAAACGAGGTTCTTGTAAACAGAGCCGTTCCAAACTTTGGGGTGGCTGTGTCTTTTTCATTTTAATTTCCCTAAGCTATAGGACCATAAGTGGAAGTGCCCTAGGTTCTGTTGCTTTGTTTTTTAGATGTTTCAGGAAACACCATACACTTCTCCCGAGTGGTTGTTGGCAAATTACATCCCGCCCATCAGCATAACAAGGCTCCCAGTTCTCCATGGCCTGTCCTGCCTTTCTGGATTTTACACTTTTTTCAGATGGCCCTTTTGACCGGGGGGAAGTGAGACTTCATTGTAGTGCAGATTTCCTTTGCAAGCTTGCTTGGTTGGCCAAAAAGGGCGTATGCGTTTTTTCCTGAATATATTCAGGAAAAAACGCATACGCCCTTTTTGGCCAAGTGCATCATTGTGGACGTTCTGCCTCTTTTCCTATGCTTTCAATGCAATTCCAGTCTACCTCCTGAAATCGGTTTCCTGCAATTCTGCCCCGCTTTCAAGTCCTCTTGGCAGCCTTACTTCAGTCTATTTTTGGACGATAGCTGTCATTTATAACTCTGCAGGTTTGTGAATTACAGTGCCCCTGAGCTCCTTTCTTCAACTCGCTTTCTTGTGACCTGGCCGCAACACCGCAGGATGGCTTCAGGCCCTAATCTGGTTCCGGCACGGCACGCTGAGCCTTTGGTTAATTCCTCTTCCTGGTGGGAAATGAGAGTTAAATTTGCCCGTCCAGACACCTCCAGGTAGTCTCTCATTGGTTCTCGCTATTCCTGTTCATCTTCCGCAGAAATTGCAAACTGGGCCAAACAGGAGGTTAAAGGGACTGACTCTCCAAGTGGGGAGAGTGTTAGTAAAGCGTCTGGAATGTTGCACCCGAGTACCAGGGTACGAAAACTGAGACATATTTGAACACGTCTCCCGATCACATGGTTGATCATACTCTAGGTTCCACATGCATGTTTTAGATGAAGGAAGAATACCTTAAACCTGGGTATTTGAAACCCGTGGAATGGGTACCATGCAACATGACTTCAAAGGGTGTTCATTTGCTCACCGAACCTCTCCAATCCTATCACTGCTGCGTTTATGCCCCTGTACACATGCTTGATTCTCTTTCGGAGACATAGCAATCCATAGGTTTTAAGATACTTACTAGTCAGGTACATTCTTAGGCGTTTAATATGCGGTGTTGAGTCCATTTCGTTGAGCAAGGAGTAGCTCTTGTCTATTCCATATTTGGCTTAAGTAACTTTATCTGTGCTCATTTCAATCTCTGGTTTTATGCAGCACCCCAACTCACCTTTACCCTTAAGCAAGCATAAGTTGGTTTTCTAAATTTGAGACCCTGTTCTGTTCTGTAATTCAGTTCCTGTGTAGCCAAGTTTACATTCCGTGTATTACTGATATCTTATGATGTTTCTTTTTCTGTGTGACTTATTTCAGTTAGAATCATCATACCTGAATCCACTCATTGTGATGCTAAGGGCCTGATGACACAGATTTCTTTGCTGAGTGATATTGCTTTGTAAGTAAATACCACAACTTCTTTATCCATTTTTCACTTTCTTCGATGTTGAACTTGTACTGTAAACGAGGTTCTTGTAAACAGAGCCTTTCCAAACTTTGGGGTGGCTGTGTCTTTTTGATTTTAATTTCCCTAAGCTATAGGACCATAAGTGGAAGTGCCCTAGGTTCTGTTGCTTTGTTTTTTAGATGTTTCAGGAAACACCATACACTTCTCCCAAGTGGTTGTTGGCAATTTACATCCCGCCCATCAGCATAACAAGGCTCCCAGTTCTCCATGGCCTGTCCTGCCTTTCTGGATTTTACACTTTTTTCAGATGGCCCTTTTGACTGGGGGGAAGTGAGACTTCATTGTAGTGCAGATTTCCTTTGCAAGCTTGCTTGGTTGGCCAAAAAGGGCGTATGCGTTTTTTCCTGAATATATTCAGGAAAAAACGCATACGCCCTTTTTGGCCAAGTGCATCATTGTGGACGTTCTGCCTCTTTTCCTATGCTTTCAATGCAATTCCAGTCTACCTCCTGAAATCGGTTTCCTGCAATTCTGCCCCGCTTTCAAGTCCTCTTGGCAGCCTTACTTCAGTCTATTTTTGGACGATAGCTGTCATTTATAACTCTGCAGGTTTGTGAATTACAGTGCCCCTGAGCTCCTTTCTTCAACTCGCTTTCTTGTGACCTGGCCGCAACACCGCAGGATGTCTTCAGGCCCTAATCTGGTTCTGGCACGGCACGCTGAGCCTTTGGTTAATTCCTCTTCCTGGTGGGAAATGAGAGTTATATTTGCCCATCCAGACACCTCCAGCTAGTCTTTCATTGGTTCTCACTATTCCTGTTCATCTTCCACAGAAATTGCAAACTGGGCCAAACAGGAAGTTAAAGGGACTGACTCTCCAAGTGGGGAGAGTGTTAGTAAAGCGTCTGGAATGTTGCACCCGAGTACCAGGGTACGAAAACTGAGACATATTTGAACACGTCTCCCGATCACATGGTTGATCATACTCTAGGTTCCACATGCATGTTTTAGATGAAGGAAGAATACCTTAAACCTGGGTAGTTGAAACCCGTGGAATGGGTACCATGCAATATGACTTCAAAGGGTCTTCATTTGCTCACGAACCTCTCCAATCCTATCACTGCTGCGTTTATGCCCCTGTACACATGCTTGATTCTCTTTCGGAGACATAGCAATCCATAGGTTTTAAGATACTTACTAGTCAGGTGCATTCTTAGGCGTTTAATATGGGGTTTTGTGTCCATTTCGTTGAGCAAGGAGTAGCTCTTGTGTATTCCATATTTGGCTTAAGGAACTTTATCTGTGCTCATTTCAATCTCTGGTTTTATGCAGCACCCCAACTCACCTTTCACCTTAAGCAAGCATAAGTTGCTTTTCTAAATTTGAGACCCTGTTCTGTTTTGGAATGCAGTTCCTGTGTAGCCAAGTTTACATTCCGTGTATTAGTGATATCTTATGATGTTTCTTTTTCTGTGTGACTTATTTCAGTTAGAATCATCGTACCTGAATCCACTCATTATGCTGCTATGGACCTGATGACATAGATTTCATTGCTGAGTGATACTGCATTGTACGTAAGTACCACAAGTTCTTTATCCATTTTTCACTTTCTGTGATATTGAACTTGTACGGTAAACGAGGTTCTTGTAAACGGAGGCGTCCCAAACTTTGGGGTGGCTGTGTCTTTTTGATTTTAATTTCCCTAAGCTATAGGACCATAAGCGCAAGTGCCCTCGGCTCTGTTGCTTTGTTTTTTAGATGTTTCAGGAAACACCATACACTTCTCCGGAGTGTCTGTTGGCAATTTACATCCCGCCCATCAGCATAACAAGGCTCCCAGTTCTCCATGGCCTGTCCTGCCTTTCTGGATTTTACACTTTTTTCAGATGGCCCTTTTGACCGGGGGGAAGTGAGACTTCATTGTAGTGCAGATTTCCTTTGCAAGTTTGCTTGGTTGGCCAAAAAGGGCGTATGCGTTTTTTCCTGAATATATTCAGGAAAAAATGCATACGCCCTTTTTGGCCAAGTGCATCATTGTGGACGTTCTGCCTCTTTTCCTATGCCTTCAATGCAATTCCAGTCTACCTCCTGAAATCGGTTTCCTGCAATTCTGCCCCGCTTTCAAGTCCTCTTGGCAGCCTTACTTCAGTCTATTTTTGGACGATAGCTGTCATTTATAACTCTGCAGGTTTGTGAATTACAGGGCCCCTGAGCTCCTTTCTTCAACTCGCTTTCTTGTGACCTGGCCGCAACACCGCAGGATGTCTACAGGCCCTAATCTGGTTCCGGCACGGCACGCTGAGCCTTTGGTTAATTCCTCTTCCTGGTGGGAAATGAGAGTTAAATTTGCCCGTCCAGACACCTCCAGCTAGTCTCTCATTGGTTCTCGCTATTCCTGTTCATCTTCCACAGAAATTGCAAACTGGGCCAAACAGGAGGTTAAAGGGACTGACTCTCCAAGTGGGGAGAGTGTTAGTAAAGCGTCTGGAATGTTGAACCCGAGTACCAGGGTACGAAAACTGAGACATATTTGAACACGTCTCCCGATCACATGGTTGATCATAATCGAGGTTCCACATGCATGTTTTAGCTGAAGGAACAATACCTTAAACCTGGAGAGTTGAGACCCGTGGAATGGGTACCATGCAATATGACTTCAAAGGGTCTTCATTTGCTCACGAACCCCTCCAATCCTATCACTGCTGCATTTATGCCCATGTACACATGCTTGATTCTCTTTCGGAGACATAGCAATCCATAGGTTTTAAGATACATACTAGTCAGGTATATTCTTAGGCGTTTAATATGCGGTGTTGAGTCCATTTCGTTGAGCAAGGAGTAGCTCTTGTCTATTCCATATTTGGCTTAAGGAACTTTATCTGTGCTCATTTCAATCTCTGGTTTTATGCAGCACCCCAACTCACCTTTCCCCTTAAGCAAGCATAAGTTGGTTTTCTAAATTTGAGACCCTGTTCTGTTCTGTAATTCAGTTCCTGTGTAGCCAAGTTTCCATTCCGTGTATTACTGATATCTTATGATGTTTCTTTTTCTGTGTGACTTATTTCAGTTAGAATCATCATACCTGAATCCACTCATTGTGATGCTAAGGGCCTGATGACACAGATTTCATTGCTGAGTGATATTGCTTTGTAAGTAAATACCACAACTTCTTTATCCATTTTTCACTTTCTGCGATGTTGAACTTGTACTGTAAACGAGTTTCTTGTAAACAGAGCCGTTCCAAACTTTGGGTTGGCTGTGTCTTTTTGATTTTAATTTCCCTAAGCTATAGGACCATAAGTGGAAGTGCCCTAGGTTCTGTTGCTTTGTTTTTTAGATGTTTCAGGAAACACCATACACTTCTCCCAAGTGGTTGTTGGCAATTTACATCCCGCCCATCAGCATAACAAGGCTCCCAGTTCTCCATGGCCTGTCCTGCCTTTCTGGATTTTACACTTTTTTCAGATGGCCCTTTTGACCGGGGGGAAGTGAGACTTCATTGTAGTGCAGATTTCCTTTGCAAGCTTGCTTGGTTGGCCAAAAAGGGCGTATGCGTTTTTTCCTGAATATATTCAGGAAAAAACGCATACGCCCTTTTTGGCCAAGTGCATCATTGTGGACGTTCTGCCTCTTTTCCTATGCTTTCAATGCAATTCCAGTCTACCTCCTGAAATCGGTTTCCTGCAATTCTGCCCCGCTTTCAAGTCCTCTTGGCAGCCTTACTTCAGTCTATTTTTGGACGATAGCTGTCATTTATAACTCTGCAGGTTTGTGAATTACAGTGCCCCTGAGCTCCTTTCTTCAACTCGCTTTCTTGTGACCTGGCCGCAACACCGCAGGATGTCTTCAGGCCCTAATCTGGTTCTGGCACGGCACGCTGAGCCTTTGGTTAATTCCTCTTCCTGGTGGGAAATGAGAGTTATATTTGCCCATCCAGACACCTCCAGCTAGTCTTTCATTGGTTCTCGCTATTCCTGTTCATCTTCCACAGAAATTGCAAACTGGGCCAAACAGGAAGTTAAAGGGACTGACTCTCCAAGTGGGGAGAGTGTTAGTAAAGCGTCTGGAATGTTGCACCCGAGTACCAGGGTACGAAAACTGAGACATACTTGAACACGTCTCCCGATCACATGGTTGATCATACTCTAGGTTCCACATGCATGTTTTAGATGAAGGAAGAATACCTTAAACCTGGGTAGTTGAAACCCGTGGAATGGGTACCATGCAATATGACTTCAAAGGGTCTTCATTTGATCACCGAACCTCTCCAATCCTATCACTACTGTGTTTATGCCCCTGTACACATGCTTGATTCTCTTTCGGAGACATAGCAATCCATAGGTTTTAAGATACTTACTAGTCAGGTGCATTCTTAGGCGTTTAATATGGGGTTTTGTGTCCATTTCGTTGAGCAAGGAGTAGCTCTTGTGTATTCCATATTTGGCTTAAGGAACTTTATCTGTGCTCATTTCAATCTCTGGTTTTATGCAGCACCCCAACTCACCTTTCCCCTTAAGCAAGCATAAGTTGGTTTTCTAAATTTGAGACCCTGTTCTGTTTTGGAATGCAGTTCCTGTGTAGCCAAGTTTACATTCCGTGTATTAGTGATATCTTATGATGTTTCTTTTTCTGTGTGACTTATTTCAGTTAGAATCATCGTACCTGAATCCACTCATTATGCTGCTACGGGCCTGATGACATAGATTTCATTGCTGCGTGATACTGCATTGTACGTAAGTACCACAAGTTGTTTATCCATTTTTCACTTTCTGTGATATTGAACTTGTACGGTAAACGAGGTTCTTGTAAACGGAGGCGTCCCAAACTTTGGGGTGGCTGTGTCTTTTTGATTTTAATTTCCCTAAGCTATAGGACCATAAGCGCAAGTGCTCTCGGCTCTGTTGCTTTGTTTTTTAGATGTTTCAGGAAACACCATACACTTCTCCTGAGTGTCTGTTGGCAATTTACATCCCGCCCATCAGCATAACAAGGCTCCCAGTTCTCCATGGCCTGTCCTGCCTTTCTGGATTTTACACTTTTATCAGATGGCCCTTTTGACCGGGGGGAAGTGAGACTTCATTGTAGTGCAGATTTCCTTTGCAAGCTTGCTTGGTTGGCCAAAAAGGGCGTATGCGTTTTTTCCTGAATATATTCAGGAAAAAACGCATACGCCCTTTTTGGCCAAGTGCATCATTGTGGACGTTCTGCCTCTTTTCCTATGCTTTCAATGCAATTCCAGTCTACCTCCTGAAATCGGTTTCCTGCAATTCTGCCCCGCTTTCAAGTCCTCTTGGCAGCCTTACTTCAGTCTATTTTTGGACGATAGCTGTCATTTATAACTCTGCAGGTTTGTGAATTACAGTGCCCCTGAGCTCCTTTCTTCAACTCGCTTTCTTTTGAGCTGGCCGCAACACCGCAGGATGGCTTCAGGCCCTAATCTGGTTCCGGTACGGCACGCTGAGCCTTTGGTTATTTCCTCTTCCTGGTGGGAAATGAGAGTTAAATTTGCCCGTCCAGACATCTCCAGCTAGCCTCTCATTGGTTCTAGCTATTCCTGTTCATCTTCCGCAGAAATTGCAAACTGGGCCAAACAGGAGGTTAAAGGCGCTGACTTTCCAAGTGGGGAGAGTGTTAGTAAAGCGTCTGGAATGTTGCACCCGAGTACCAGGGTACGAAAACTGAGACATATTTGAACACGTCTCCCGATCACATGGTTGATCATACTCTAGGTTCCACATGCATGTTTTAGCTGAAGGAAGAATACCTTAAACCTGGGTAGTTGAAACCCGTGGAATGGGTACCATGCAATATGACTTCAAAGGGTGTTCATTTGCTCACCGAACCTCTCCAATCCTATCACTGCTGCGTTTATGCCCCTGTACACATGCTTGATTCTCTTTCGGAGACATAGCAATCCATAGGTTTTTAGATACTTACTAGTCAGGTACATTCTTAGGCGTTTAATATGCGGTGTTGAGTCCATTTCGTTGAGCAAGGAGTAGCTCTTGTCTGTTCCATATTTGGCTTAAGGAACTTTATCTGTGCTCATTTCAATCTCTGGTTTTATGCAGCACCCCAACTCACCTTTCCCCTTAAGCAAGCATAAGTTGGTTTTCTAAATTTGAGACCCTGTTCTGTTTTGGAATGCAGTTCCTGTGTAGCCAAGTTTACATTCCGTGTATTAGTGATATCTTATGATGTTTCTTTTTCTGTGTGACTTATTTCAGTTAGAATCATCATACCTGAATCCACTCATTGTGCTGCTAAGGGCCTGATGACACAGATTTCATTGCTGAGTGATATTGCTTTGTAAGTAAATACCACAACTTCTTTATCCATTTTTCACTTTCTGCGATGTTGAACTTGTACTGTAAACGAGGTTCTTGTAAACAGAGCTGTTCCAAACTTTGGGGTGGCTGTGTCTTTTTCATTTTAATTTCCCTAAGCTATAGGACCATAAGTGGAAGTGCCCTAGGTTCTGTTGCTTTGTTTTTTAGTTGTTTCAGGAAACACCATACACTTCTCCCAAGTGGTTCTTGGCAATTTACATCCCGCCCATCAGCATAACAAGGCTCCCAGTTCTCCATGGCCTGTCCTGCCTTTCTGGATTTTACACTTTTTTCAGATGGCCCTTTTGACCGGGGGGAAGTGAGACTTCATTGTAGTGCAGATTTCCTTTGAAAGCTTGCTTGGTTGGCCAAAAAGGGCGTATGCGTTTTTTCCTGAATATATTCAGGAAAAAACGCATACGCCCTTTTTGGCCAAGTGCATCATTGTGGACGTTCTGCCTCTTTTCCTATGCTTTCAATGCAATTCCAGTCTACCTCCTGAAATCGGTTCCCTGCAATTCTGCCCCGCTTTCAAGTCCTCTTGGCAGCCTTACTTCAGTCTATTTTTGGACGATAGCTGTCATTTATAACTCTGCAGGTTTGTGAATTACAGTGCCCCTGAGCTCCTTTCTTCAACTCGCTTTCTTGTGACCTGGCCGCAACTCCGCAGGATGTCTTCAGGCCCTAATCTGGTTCCGGCCCGGCATGCTGAGCCTTTGGTTAATTCCTCTTCCTGGTGGGAAATGAGAGTTGAATTTGCCCGTCCAGACACCTCCAGCTAGCCTCTCATTGGTTCTCGCTATTCCTGTTCATCTTCCGCAGAAATTGCAAACTGGGCCAAACAGGAGGTTAAAGGGACTGACTCTCCAAGTCGGGAGAGTGTTAGTAAAGCATCTGGAATGTTGCACCCGAGTACCAGGGGAGGAAAACTGAGACATATTTGAACACGTCTCCAGATCACATGGTTGATCATACTCTGGGTTCTACATGCATGTTTTAGCTGAAGGAAGAATACCTAAAATCTGGGTAGTTGAAACCCGTGGAATGGGTACCATGCAATATGACTTCAAAGGGTCTTCATTTGCTCACCGAACCTCTCCAATCCTATCACTGCTGCGTTTATGCCCCTGTACACATGCTTGATTCTCTTTCGGAGACATAGCAATCTATAGGTTTTAAGATACTTACTAGTCAGGTACATTCTTAGGCGTTTAATATGTGGTGTTGAGTCCATTTCGTTGAGCAAGGAGTAGCTCTTGTCTATTCCATATTTGGCTTAAGGAACTTTATCTGTGCTCATTTCAATCTCTGGTTTTATGCAGCACCCCAACTCACCTTTACCCTTAAGCAAGCATAAGTTGGTTTTCTAAATTTGAGACCCTGTTCTGTTCTGTAATTCAGTTCCTGTGTAGCCAAGTTTACATTCCGTGTATTAGTGATATCTTATGATGTTTCTTTTTCTGTGTGACTTATTTCAGTTAGAATCATCATACCTGAATCCACTCATTGTGCTGCTAAGGGCCTGATGACACAGATTTCATTGCTGAGTGATATTGCTTTGTAAGTAAATACCACAACTTCTTTATCCATTTTTCACTTTCTGCGATGTTGAACTTGTACTGTAAACGAGGTTCTTGTAAACAGAGCCGTTCCAAACTTTGGGGTGGCTGTGTCTTTTTGATTTTAATTTCCCTAAGCTATAGGACCATAAGTGGAAGTGCCCTAGGTTCTGTTGCTTTGTTTTTTAGATGTTTCAGGAAACACCATACACTTCTCCCGAGTGGTTGTTGGCAATTTACATCCCGCCCATCAGCATAACAAGGCTCCCAGTTCTCCATGGCCTGTCCTGCCTTTCTGGATTTTACACTTTTTTCAGATGGCCCTTTTGACCGGGGGGAAGTGAGACTTCATTGTAGTGCAGATTTCCTTTGCAAGTTTGCTTGGTTGGCCAAAAAGGGCGTATGTGTTTTTTCCTGAATATATTCAGGAAAAAACGCATACGCCCTTTTTGGCCAAGTGCATCATTGTGGACGTTCGGCCTCTTTTCCTATGCTTTCAATGCAATTCCAGTCTACCTCCTGAAATCGGTTTCCTGCAATTCTGCCCCGCTTTCAAGTCCTCTTGGCAGCCTTACTTCAGTCTATTTTTGGACGATAGCTGTCATTTATAACTCTGCAGGTTTGTGAATTACAGTGCCCCTGAGCTCCTTTCTTCAACTCGCTTTCTTGTGACCTGGCCGCAACACCGCAGGATGTGTACAGGCCCTAATCTGGTTCCGGCATGGCACGCTGAGCCTTTGGTTAATTCCTCTTCCTGGTGGGAAATGAGAGTTAAATTTGCCCATCCAGACACCTCCAGCTAGTCTCTCATTGGTTCTCGCTATTCCTGTTCATCTTCCACAGAAATTGCAAACTGGGCCAAACAGGAGGTTAAAGGGACTGACTCTCCAAGTGGGGAGAGTGTTAGTAAAGCGTCTGGAATGTTGAACCCGAGTACCAGGGTACGAAAACTGAGACATATTTGAACACGTCTCCCGATCACATGGTTGATCATAATCTAGGTTCCACATGCATGTTTTAGCTGAAGGAACAATACCTTAAACTTGGAGAGTTGAGACCCGTGGAATGGGTACCATGCAATATGACTTCAAAGGGTCTTCATTTGCTCACGAACCCCTCCAATCCTATCACTGCTGCATTTATGCCCATGTACACATGCTTGATTCTCTTTCGGAGACATAGCAATCCATAGGTTTTAAGATACTTACTAGTCAGGTACATTCTTAGGCGTTTAATATGCGGTGTTGAGTCCATTTCGTTGCGCAAGGAGTAGCTCTTGTCTATTCCATATTTGGCTTAAGGAACTTTATCTGTGCTCATTTCAATCTCTGGTTTTATGAAGCACCCCAACTCACCTTTCCCCTTAAGCAAGCATAAGTTGGTTTTCTAAATTTGAGACCCTGTTCTGTTTTGGAATGCAGTTCCTGTGTAGCCAAGTTTACATTCCGTGTATTAGTGATATCTTATGATGTTTCTTTTTCTGTGTGACTTATTTCAGTTAGAATCATCATACCTGAATCCACTCATTGTGCTGCTAAGGGCCTGATGACACAGATTTCATTGCTGAGTGATATTGCTTTGTAAGTAAATACCACAACTTCTTTATCCATTTTTCACTTTCTGCGATGTTGAACTTGTACTGTAAACGAGGTTCTTGTAAACAGAGCCGTTCCAAACTTTGGGGTGGCTGTGTCTTTTTCATTTTAATTTCCCTAAGCTATAGGACCATAAGTGGAAGTGCCCTAGGTTCTGTTGCTTTGTTTTTTAGATGTTTCAGGAAACACCATACACTTCTCCCGAGTGGTTGTTGGCAAATTACATCCCGCCCATCAGCATAACAAGGCTCCCAGTTCTCCATGGCCTGTCCTGCCTTTCTGGATTTTACACTTTTTTCAGATGGCCCTTTTGACCGGGGGGAAGTGAGACTTCATTGTAGTGCAGATTTCCTTTGCAAGCTTGCTTGGTTGGCCAAAAAGGGCGTATGCGTTTTTTCCTGAATATATTCAGGAAAAAACGCATACGCCCTTTTTGGCCAAGTGCATCATTGTGGACGTTCTGCCTCTTTTCCTATGCTTTCAATGCAATTCCAGTCTACCTCCTGAAATCGGTTTCCTGCAATTCTGCCCCGCTTTCAAGTCCTCTTGGCAGCCTTACTTCAGTCTATTTTTGGACGATAGCTGTCATTTATAACTCTGCAGGTTTGTGAATTACAGTGTCCCTGAGCTCCTTTCTTAAACTCGCTTTCTTGTGACCTGGCCGCAACACCGCAGGATGGCTTCAGGCCCTAATCTGGTTCCGGCCCGGCATGCTGAGCCTTTGGTTAATTCCTCTTCCTGGTGGGAAATGAGAGTTGAATTTGCCCGTCCAGACACCTCCAGCTAGCCTCTCATTGGTTCTCGCTATTCCTGTTCATCTTCCGCAGAAATTGCAAACTGGGCCAAACAGGAGGTTAAAGGGACTGACTCTCCAAGTCGGGAGAGTGTTAGTAAAGCGTCTGGAATGTTGCACCCGAGTACCAGGGGAGGAAAACTGAGACATATTTGAACACGTCTCCCGTTCACATGGTTGATCATACTTGGGTTCCACATGCATGTTTTAGCTGAAGGAAGAATACCTAAAACCTGGGTAGTTGAAACCCGTGGAATGGGTACCATGCAATATGACTTCAAAGGGTCTTCATTTGCTCACGAACCTCTCCAATCCTATCACTGCTGCGTTTATGCCCCTGTACACATGCTTGATTCTCTTTCGGAGACATAGCAATCCATAGGTTTTAAGATACTTACTAGTCAGGTACATTCTTAGGCGTTTAATATGCGGTGTTGAGTCCATTTCGTTGAGCAAGGAGTAGCTCTTGTCTATTCCATATTTGGCTTAAGGAACTTTATCTGTGCTCATTTCAATCTCTGGTTTTATGCAGCACCCCAACTCACCTTTACCCTTAAGCAAGCATAAGTTGGTTTTCTAAATTTGAGACCCTGTTCTGTTCTGTAATTCAGTTCCTGTGTAGCCAAGTTTCCATTCCGTGTATTACTGATATCTTATGATGTTTCTTTTTCTGTGTGACTTATTTCAGTTAGAATCATCATACCTGAATCCACTCATTGTGCTGCTAAGGGCCTGATGACACAGATTTCATTGCTGAGTGATATTGCTTTGTAAGTAAATACCACAACTTCTTTATCCATTTTTCACTTTCTGCGATGTTGAACTTGTACTGTAAACAAGGTTCTTGTAAACAGAGCCGTTCCAAACTTTGGGGTGGCTGTGTCTTTTTGATTTTAAATTCCCTAAGCTATAGGACCATAAGTGGAAGTGCCCTAGGCTCTGTTGCTTTGTTTTTTAGATGTTTCAGGAAACACTATACACTTCTCCCGAGTGGTTGTTGGCAATTTACATCCCGCCCATCAGCATAACAAGGCTCCCAGTTCTCCATGGCCTGTCCTGCCTTTCTGGATTTTACACTTTTTTCAGATGGCCCTTTTGAACAGGGGGAAGTGAGACTTCATTGTAGTGCAGATTTCCATTGCAAGCTTGCTTGGTTGGCCAAAAAGGGCGTATGCGTTTTTTCCTGAATATATTCAGGAAAAAACGCATACGCTCTTTTTGGCCAAGTGCATCATTGTGGACGTTCTGCCTCTTTTCCTATGCTTTCAATGCAATTCCAGTCTACCTCCTGAAATCGGTTTCCTGCAATTCTGCCCCGCTTTCAAGTCCTCTTGGCAGCCTTACTTCAGTCTATTTTTGGACGATAGCTGTCATTTATAACTCTGCAGGTTTGTGAATTACAGTGCCCCTGAGCTCCTTTCTTCAACTCGCTTTCTTGTGACCTGGCCGCAACACCGCAGGATGTCTTCAGGCCCTAATCTGGTTCTGGCAGGGCATGCTGAGCCTTTGGTTATTTCCTCTTCCTGGTGGGAAATGAGAGTTAAATTTGCCCATCCAGACACCTCCAGCTAGTCTCTCATTGGTTCTCGCTATTCCTGTTCATCTTCCGCAGAAATTGCAAACTGGGCCAAACAGGAGGTTAAAGGGACTGACTCTCCAAGTCGGGAGAGTGTTAGTAAAGCGTCTGGAATGTTGCACCCGAGTACCAGGGGAAGAAAACTGAGACATATTTGAACACGTCTCCCGTTCACATGGTTGATCATACTTGGGTTCCACATGCATGTTTTAGCTGAAGGAAGAATACCTAAAACCTGGGTAGTTGAAACCCGTGGAATGGGTACCATGCAATATGACTTCAAAGGGTCTTCATTTGCTCACGAACCTCTCCAATCCTATCACTGCTGCGTTTATGCCCCTGTACACATGCTTGATTCTCTTTCGGAGACATAGCAATCCATAGGTTTTAAGATACTTACTAGTCAGGTACATTCTTAGGCGTTTAATATGCGGTGTTGAGTCCATTTCGTTGAGCAAGGAGTAGCTCTTGTCTATTCCATATTTGGCTTAAGGAACTTTATCTGTGCTCATTTCAATCTCTGGTTTTATGCAGCACGCCAACTCACCTTTACCCTTAAGCAAGCATAAGTTGGTTTTCGAAATTTGAGACCCTGTTCTGTTCTGTAATTCAGTTCCTGTGTAGCCAAGTTTCCATTCCGTGTATTACTGATATCTTATGATGTTTCTTTTTCTGTGTGACTTATTTCAGTTAGAATCATCATACCTGAATCCACTCATTGTGCTGCTAAGGGCCTGATGACACAGATTTCATTGCTGAGTGATATTGCTTTGTAAGTAAATACCACAACTTCTTTATCCATTTTTCACTTTCTGCGATGTTGAACTTGTACTGTAAACGAGGTTCTTGTAAACAGAGCCATTCCAAACTTTGGGGTGGCTGTGTCTTTTTGATTTTAAATTCCCTAAGCTATAGGACCATAAGTGGAAGTGCCCTAGGCTCTGTTGCTTTGTTTTTTAGATGTTTCAGGAAACACCATACACTTCTCCCGAGTGGTTGTTTGCGATTTACATCCCGCCCATCAGCATAACAAGGCTCCCAGTTCTCCATGGCCTGTCCTGCCTTTCTGGATTTTACACTTTTTTCAGATGGCCCTTTTGACCGGGGGGAAGTGAGACTTCATTGTAGTGCAGATTTCCTTTGTAAGCTTGCTTGGTTGGCCAAAAAGGGCGTATGCGTTTTTTCCTGAATATATTCAGGAAAAAACGCATACGCCCTTTTTGGCCAAGTGCATCATTGTGGACGTTCGGCCTCTTTTCCTATGCTTTCAATGCAATTCCAGTCTACCTCCTGAAATCGGTTTCCTGCAATTCTGCCCCGCTTTCAAGTCCTCTTGGCAGCCTTACTTCAGTCTATTTTTGGACGATAGCTGTCATTTATAACTCTGCAGGTTTGTGAATTACAGTGCCCCTGAGCTCCTTTCTTCAACTCGCTTTCTTGTGACCTGGCCGCAACACCGCAGGATGTCTTCAGGCTCTAATCTGGTTCTGGCACGGCATGCTGAGCCTTTGGTTATTTCCTCTTCCTGGTGGGAAATGAGAGTTAAATTTGCCCGTCCAGACACCTCCAGCTAGCCTCTCATTGGTTCTCGCTATTCCTGTTCATCTTCCGCAGAAATTGCAAACTGGGCCAAACAGGAGGTTAAAGGCGCTGACTCTCCAAGTGGGGAGAGTGTTAGTAAAGCGTCTGGAATGTTGCACCCGAGTACCAGGGGAAGAAAACTGAGACATATTTGAACACGTCTCCCGATCACATGGTTGATCATACTTGGGTTCCACATGCATGTTTTAGCTGAAGGAAGAATACCTAAAACCTGGGTAGTTGAAACCCGTGGAATGGGTACCATGCAATATGACTTCAAAGGGTCTTCATTTGCTCACCGAACCTCTCCAATCCTATCACTGCTGCGTTTATGCCCCTGTACACATGCTTGATTCTCTTTCGGAGACATAGCAATCCATAGGTTTTAAGATACTTACTAGTCAGGTACATTCTTAGGCGTTTAATATGCGGTGTTGAGTCCATTTCGTTGAGCAAGGAGTAGCTCTTGTCTATTCCATATTTGGCTTAAGGAACTTTATCTGTGCTCATTTCAATCTCTGGTTTTATGCAGCACCCCAACTCACCTTTCCCCTTAAGCAAGCATAAGTTGGTTTTCTAAATTTGAGACCCTGTTCTGTTCTGTAATTCAGTTCCTGTGTAGCCAAGTTTCCATTCCGTGTATTACTGATATCTTATGATGTTTCTTTTTCTGTGTGACTTATTTCAGTTAGAATCATCATACCTGAATCCACTCATTGTGCTGCTAAGGGCCTGATGACACAGATTTCATTGCTGAGTGATATTGCTTTGTAAGTAAATACCACAACTTCTTTATCCATTTTTCACTTTCTGCGATGTTGAACTTGTACTGTAAACGAGGTTCTTGTAAACAGAGCCGTTCCAAACTTTGGGGTGGCTGTGTCTTTTTGATTTTACATTCCCTAAGCTATAGGACCATAAGTGGAAGTGCCCTAGGCTCTGTTGCTTTGTTTTTTAGATGTTTCAGGAAACACCATACACTTCTCCCGAGTGGTTGTTGGCAATTTACATCCCGCCCATCAGCATAACAAGGCTCCCAGTTCTCCATGGCCTGTCCTGCCTTTCTGGATTTTACACTTTTTTCAGATGGCCCTTTTGAACAGGGGGAAGTGAGACTTCATTGTAGTGCAGATTTCCTTTGCAAGCTTGCTTGGTTGGCCAAAAAGGGCGTATGCGTTTTTTCCTGAATATATTCAGGAAAAAACGCATACGCCGTTTTTGGCCAAGTGCATCATTGTGGACGTTCTGCCTCTTTTCCTATGCTTTCAATGCAATTCCAGTCTACCTCCTGAAATCGGTTTCCTGCAATTCTGCCCCGCTTTCAAGTCCTCTTGGCAGCCTTACTTCAGTCTATTTTTGGACGATAGCTGTCATTTATAACTCTGCAGGTTTGTGAATTACAGTGCCCCTGAGCTCCTTTCTTCAACTCGCTTTCTTGTGACCTGGCCGCAACACCGCAGGATGGCTTCAGGCCCTAATCTGGTTCCGGCCCGGCATGCTGAGCCTTTGGTTAATTCCTCTTCCTGGTGGGAAATGAGACTTGAATTTGCCCGTCCAGACACCTCCAGCTAGCCTCTCATTGGTTCTCGCTATTCCTGTTCATCTTCCGCAGAAATTGCAAACTGGGCCAAACAGGAGGTTAAAGGGACTGACTCTCCAAGTCGGGAGAGTGTTAGTAAAGCGTCTGGAATGTTGCACCCGAGTACCAGGGGAGGAAAACTGAGACATATTTGAACACGTCTCCCGTTCACATGGTTGATCATACTCTGGGTTCCACATGCATGTTTTAGCTGAAGGAAGAATACCTTAAACCTGGAGAGTTGAGACCCGTGGAATGGGTACCATGCAATATGACTTCAAAGGGTCTTCATTTGCTCACCGAACCTCTCCAATCCTATCACTGCTGCGTTTATGCCCCTGTACACACGCTTGATTCTCTTTTGGAGACATAGCAATCCATAGGTTTTAAGATACTTACTAGTCAGGTACATTCTTAGGCGTTTAATATGGGGTTTTGAGTCCATTTCGTTGAGCAAGGAGTAGCTCTTGTCTATTCCATATTTGGCTTAAGGAACTTTATCTGTGCTCATTTCAATCTCTGGTTTTATGCAGCACCCCAACTCACCTTTCCCCTTAAGCAAGCATAAGTTGGTTTTCTAAATTTGAGACCCTGTTCTGTTTTGGAATGCAGTTCCTGTGTAGCCAAATTTACATTCCGTGTATTAGTGATATCTTATGATGTTTCTTTTTCTGTGTGACTTATTTCAGTTAGAATCATCATACCTGAATCCACTCATTGTGCTGCTAAGGGCCTGATGACACAGATTTCATTGCTGAGTGATATTGCTTTGTAAGTAAATACCACAACTTCTTTATCCATTTTTCACTTTCTGCGATGTTGAACTTGTACTGTAAACGAGGTTCTTGTAAACAGAGCCGTTCCAAACTTTGGGGTGGCTGTGTCTTTTTCATTTTAATTTCCCTAAGCTATAGGACCATAAGTGGAAGTGCCCTAGGTTCTGTTGCTTTGTTTTTTAGATGTTTCAGGAAACACCATACACTTCTCCCGAGTGGTTGTTGGCAAATTACATCCCGCCCATCAGCATAACAAGGCTCCCAGTTCTCCATGGCCTGTCCTGCCTTTCTGGATTTTACACTTTTTTCAGATGGCCCTTTTGACCGGGGGGAAGTGAGACTTCATTGTAGTGCAGTTTTCCTTTGCAAGCTTGCTTGGTTGGCCAAAAAGGGCGTATGCGTTTTTTCCTGAATATATTCAGGAAAAAACGCATACGCCCTTTTTGGCCAAGTGCATCATTGTGGACGTTCTGCCTCTTTTCCTATGCTTTCAATGCAATTCCAGTCTACCTCCTGAAATCGGTTTCCTGTAATTCTGCCCCGCTTTCAAGTCCTCTTGGCAGCCTTACTTCAGTCTATTTTTGGACGATAGCTGTCATTTATAACTCTGCAGGTTTGTGAATTACAGTGCCCCTGAGCTCCTTTCTTCAACTCGCTTTCTTGTGACCTGGCCGCAACACCGCAGGATGGCTTCAGGCCCTAATCTGGTTCCGGCCCGGCATGCTGAGCCTTTGGTTAATTCCTCTTCCTGGTGGGAAATGAGAGTTGAATTTGCCCGTCCAGACACCTCCAGCTAGCCTCTCATTGGTTCTCGCTATTCCTGTTCATCTTCCGCAGAAATTGCAAACTGGGCCAAACAGGAGGTTAAAGGGACTGACTCTCCAAGTCGGGAGAGTGTTAGTAAAGCGTCTGGAATGTTGCACCCGAGTACCAGGGGAAGAAAACTGAGACATATTTGAACACGTCTCCCGTTCACATGGTTGATCATACTTGGGTTCCACATGCATGTTTTAGCTGAAGGAAGAATACCTAAAACCTGGGTAGTTGAAACCCGTGGAATGGGTACCATGCAATATGACTTCAAAGGGTCTTCATTTGCTCACGAACCTCTCCAATCCTATCACTGCTGCGTTTATGCCCCTGTACACATGCTTGATTCTCTTTCGGAGACATAGCAATCCATAGGTTTTAAGATACTTACTAGTCAGGTACATTCTTAGGCGTTTAATATGCGGTGTTGAGTCCATTTCGTTGAGCAAGGAGTAGCTCTTGTCTATTCCATATTGGCTTAAGGAACTTTATCTGTGCTCATTTCAATCTCTGGTTTTATGCAGCACCCCAACTCACCTTTACCCTTAAGCAAGCATAAGTTGGTTTTCGAAATTTGAGACCCTGTTCTGTTCTGTAATTCAGTTCCTGTGTAGCCAAGTTTCCATTCCGTGTATTACTGATATCTTATGATGTTTCTTTTTCTGTGTGACTTATTTCAGTTAGAATCATCATACCTGAATCCACTCATTGTGCTGCTAAGGGCCTGATGACACAGATTTCATTGCTGAGTGATATTGCTTTGTAAGTAAATACCACAACTTCTTTATCCATTTTTCACTTTCTGCGATGTTGAACTTGTACTGTAAACGAGGTTCTTGTAAACAGAGCCAATCCAAACTTTGGGGTGGCTGTGTCTTTTTGATTTTAAATTCCCTAAGCTATAGGACCATAAGTGGAAGTGCCCTAGGCTCTGTTGCTTTGTTTTTTAGATGTTTCAGGAAACACCATACACTTCTCCCGAGTGGTTGTTGGCAATTTACATCCCGCCCATCAGCATAACAAGGCTCCCAGTTCTCCATGGCCTGTCCTGCCTTTCTGGATTTTACACTTTTTTCAGATGGCCCTTTTGACCGGGGGGAAGTGAGACTTCATTGTAGTGCAGATTTCCTTTGCAAGCTTGCTTGGTTGGCCAAAAAGGGCGTATGCGTTTTTTCCTGAATATATTCAGGAAAAAACGCATACGCCCTTTTTGGCCAAGTGCATCATTGTGGACGTTCTGCCTCTTTTCCTATGCTTTCAATGCAATTCCAGTCTACCTCCTGAAATCGGTTTCCTGCAATTCTGCCCTGCTTTCAAGTCCTCTTGGCAGCCTTACTTCAGTCTATTTTTGGACGATAGCTGTCATTTATAACTCTGCAGGTTTGTGAATTACAGTGCCCCTGAGCTCCTTTCTTCAACTCGCTTTCTTTTGAGCTGGCCGCAACACCGCAGGATGGCTTCAGGCCCTAATCTGATTCCGGTACGGCACGCTAGGCCTTTGGTTATTTCCTCTTCCTGGTGGGAAATGAGAGTTAAATTTGCCCGTCCAGACACCTCCAGCTAGTCTCTCATTGGTTCTCGCTATTCCTGTTCATCTTCCGCAGAAATTGCAAACTGGGCCAAACAGGAGGTTAAAGGCGCTGACTCTCCAAGTGGGGACAGTGTTAGTAAAGCGTCTGGAATGTTGCACCCGAGTACCAGGGGAGGAAAACTGAGACATATTTGAACACGTCTCCCGATCTCATGGTTGATCATACTCTGGGTTCCACATGCATGTTTTACCTGAAGGAAGAATACCTAAAACCTGGGTAGTTGAAACCCGTGGAATGGGTACCATGCAATATGACTTCAAAGGGTCTTCATTTGCTCACGAACCTCTCTAATCCTATCACTGCTGCGTTTATGCCCCTGTACACATGCTTGATTCTCTTTCGGAGACATAGCAATCCCTAGGTTTTAAGATACTTACTAGTCAGGTACATTCTTAGGCGTTTAATATGCGGTGTTGGGTCCATTTCTTCGAGCAAGGAGTAGCTCTTGTCTATTCCATATTTGGCTTAAGGAACTTTATCTGTGCTCATTTCAATCTCTGGTTTTATGCAGCACCCCAACTCACCTTTCCTCTTAAGCAAGCATAAGTTGGTTTTCGAAATTTGAGACCCTGTTCTGTTTTGGAATGCAGTTCCTGTGTAGCCAAGTTTACATTCCGTGTATTACTGATATCTTATGATGTTTCTTTTTCTGTGTGACTTATTTCAGTTAGAATCATCATACCTGAATCCACTCATTGTGCTGCTAAGGGCCTGATGACACAGATTTCATTGCTGAGTGATATTGCTTTTTAAGTAAATACCACAACTTCTTTATCCATTTTTCACTTTCTGCGATGTTGAACTTGTACTGTAAACGAGGTTCTTGTAAACAGAGCCGTTCCAAACTTTGGGGTGGCTGTGTCTTTTTGATTTTAAATTCCCTAAGCTATAGGACCATAAGTGGAAGTGCCCTAGGCTATGTTGCTTTGTTTTTTAGATGTTTCAGGAAACACCATACACTTCTCCCGAGTGGTTGTTGGCAATTTACATCCCGCCCATCAGCATAACAAGGCTCCCAGTTCTCCATGGCCTGTCCTGCCTTTCTGGATTTTACACTTTTTTCAGATGGCCCTTTTGACCAGGGGGAAGTGAGACTTCATTGTAGTGCAGATTTCCTTTGCAAGCTTGCTTGGTTGGCCAAAAAGGGCGTATGCGTTTTTTCCTGAATATATTCAGGAAAAAACGCATACGCCCTTTTTGGCCAAGTGCATCATTGTGGACGTTCTGCCTCTTTTCCTATGCTTTCAATGCAATTCCAGTCTACCTCCTGAAATCGGTTTCCTGCAATTCTGCCCCGTTTTCAAGTCCTCTTGGCAGCCTTACTTCAGTCTATTTTTGGACGATAGCTGTCATTTATAACTCTGCAGGTTTGTGAATTACAGTGCCCCTGAGCTCCTTTCTTCAACTCGCTTTCTTGTGACCTGGCCGCAACACCGCAGGATGGCTTCAGGCCCTAATCTGGATCCGGCACGGCACGCTGAGCCTTTGGTTAATTCCTCTTCCTGGTGGGAAATGAGAGTTAAATTTGCCCGTCCAGATACCTCCAGCTAGCCTCTCATTGGTTCTCGCTATTCCTGTTCATCTTCCGCAGAAATTGCAAACTGGGCCAAACAGGAGGTTAAAGGGACTGACTCTCCAAGTCGGGAGAGTGTTAGTAAAGCGTCTGGAATGTTGCACCCGAGTACCAGGGTACGAAAACTGAGACATATTTGAACACGTCTCCCCGTCACATGGTTGATCATACTCTGGGTTCCACATGCATGTTTTAGCTGAAGGAAGAATACCTTAAACCTGGGTAGTTGAAACCCGTGGAATGGGTACCATGCAATATGACTTCAAAGGGTCTTCATTTGCTCACCGAACCTCTCCAATCCTATCACTGCTGCGTTTATGCCCCTGTACACATGCTTGATTCTCTTTCGGAGACATAGCAATCCATAGGTTTTAAGATACTTACTAGTCAGGTACATTCTTAGGCGTTTAATATGCGGTGTTGAGTCCATTTCGTTGAGCAAGGAGTAGCTCTTGTCTATTCCATATTTGGCTTAAGGAACTTTATCTGTGCTCATTTCAATCTCTGGTTTTATGCAGCACCCCAACTCACCTTTCCCCTTAAGCAAGCATAAGTTGGTTTTCTAAATTTGAGACCCTGTTCTGTTCTGTAATTCAGTTCCTGTGTAGCCAAGTTTACATTCCGTGTATTACTGATATCTTATGATGTTTCTTTTTCTGTGTGACTTATTTCAGTTACAATCATCATACCTGAATCCACTCATTGTGCTGCTAAGGGCCTGATGACATAGATTTCATTGCTGAGTGATATTGCTTTGTAGGTGAATACCACAACTTCTTTATCCATTTTTCACTTTCTGCGATGTTGAACTTGTACTGTAAACGAGGTTCTTGTAAACAGAGCCGTTCCAAACTTTGGGGTGGCTGTGTATTTTGATTTTAATTTCCCTAAGCTATAGGACCATAAGTGGAAGTGCCCTAGGCTCTGTTGCTTTGTTTCTTAGATGTTTCAGGAAACACCATACACTTCTCCCAAGTGTCTGTTGGCAATTTACATCCCGCCCATCAGCATAACAAGGCTCCCAGTTCTCAATGGCCTGTCCTGCCTTTCTGGATTTTACACTTTTTTCAGATGGCCCTTTTGACCGGGGGGAAGTGAGACTTCATTGTAGTGCAGATTTCCTTTGCAAGCTTGCTTGGTTGGCCAAAAAGGGCTTATGCGTTTTTTCCTGAATATATTCAGGAAAAAACGCATACGCCCTTTTTGGCCAAGTGCATCATTGTGGACGTTCTGCCTCTTTTCCTATGCTTTGAATGCAATTCCAGTCTACCTCCTGAAATCGGTTTCCTGCAATTCTGCCCCGCTTTCAAGTCCTCTTGGCAGCCTTATTTCAGTCTATTTTTGGACGATAGCTGTCTTTTATAACTCTGCAGGTTTGTGAATTACAGTGCCCCTGAGCTCCTTTCTTCAACTCGCTTTCTTGTGACCTGGCCGCAACACCGCAGGATGGCTTCAGGGCCTAATCTGGTTCCGGCCCGGCATGCTGAGCCTTTGGTTAATTCCTCTTCCTGGTGGGAAATGAGAGATAAATTTGCCCGTGCAGACACCTCCAGCTAGTCTCTCATTGGTTCTCGCTATTCCTGTTCATCTTCCACAGAAATTGCAAACTGGGCCAAACAGGAGGTTAAAGGGACTGACTCTCCAAGTGGGGAGAGTGTTAGTAAAGCGTCTGGAATGTTGCACCCGAGTACCAGGGGAGGAAAACTGAGATATATTTGAACACGTCTCCCGTTCACATGGTTGATCATACTCTGGGTTCCACATGCATGTTTTAGCTGAAGGAAGAATACCTTAAACCTGGAGAGTTGAGACCCGTGTAATGGGTACCATGCAATATGACTTCAAAGGGTCTTCATATGCTCACCGAACCTCTCCAATCCTATCACTGCTGCGTTTATGCCCCTGTACACACGCTTGATTCTCTTTCGGAGACATAGCAATCCATAGGTTTTAAGATACTTACTAGTCAGGTACATTCTTAGGCGTTTAATATGGGGTGTTGAGTCCATTTCATTGAGCAAGGAGTAGCTCTTGTCTATTCCATATTTGGCTTAAGGAACTTTATCTGTGCTCATTTCAATCTCTGGTTTTATGCAGCACCCCAACTCACCTTTCCCCTTAAGCAAGCATAAGTTGGTTTTCTAAATTTGAGACACTGTTCTGTTCTGTAATTCAGTTCCTGTGTAGCCAAGTTTCCATTCCGTGTATTACTGATATCTTATGATGTTTCTTTTTCTGTGTGACTTATTTCAGTTAGAATCATCATACCTGAATCCACTCATTGTGCTGCTAAGGGCCTGATGACACAGATTTCATTGCTGAGTGATATTGCTTTGTAAGTAAATACCACAACTTCTTTATCCATTTTTCACTTTCTGCGATGTTGAACTTGTACTGTAAACGAGGTTCTTGTAAACAGAGCCGATCCAAACTTTGGGGTGGCTGTGTCTTTTTGATTTTAATTTCCCTAAGCTATAGGACCATAAGTGGAAGTGCCCTAGGTTCTGTTGCTTTGTTTTTTAGATGTTTCAGGAAACACCATACACTTCTCCTGAGTGGTTGTTGGCAATTTACATCCCGCCCATCAGCATAACAAGGCTCCCAGTTCTCCATGGCCTGTCCTGCCTTTCTGGATTTTACACTTTTTTCAGATGGCCCTTTTGACCGGGGGGAAGTGAGACTTCATTGTAGTGCAGATTTCCTTTGCAAGCTTGCTTGGTTGGCCAAAAAGGGCGTATGCGTTTTTTCCTGAATATATTCAGGAAAAAACGCATACGCCCTTTTTGGCCAAGTGCATCATTGTGGACGTTCTGCCTCTTTTCCTATGCTTTCAATGCAATTCCAGTCTACCTCCTGAAATCGGTTTCCTGCAATTCTGCCCTGCTTTCAAGTCCTCTTGGCAGCCTTACTTCAGTCTATTTTTGGACGATAGCTGTCATTTATAACTCTGCAGGTTTGTGAATTACAGTGTCCCTGAGCTCCTTTCTTCAACTCGCTTTCTTTTGAGCTGGCCGCAACACCGCAGGATGGCTTCAGGCCCTAATCTGATTCCGGTACGGCACGCTAGGCCTTTGGTTATTTCCTCTTCCTGGTGGGAAATGAGAGTTAAATTTGCCCGTCCAGACACCTCCAGCTAGTCTCTCATTGGTTCTCGCTATTCCTGTTCATCTTCCGCAGAAATTGCAAACTGGGCCCAACAGGAGGTTAAAGGCGCTGACTCTCCAAGTGGGGACAGTGTTAGTAAAGCGTCTGGAATGTTGCACCCGAGTACCAGGGGAGGAAAACTGAGACATATTTGAACACGTCTCCCGATCTCATGGTTGATCATACTCTGGGTTCCACATGCATGTTTTACCTGAAGGAAGAATACCTAAAACCTGGGTAGTTGAAACCCGTGGAATGGGTACCATGCAATATGACTTCAAAGGGTCTTCATTTGCTCACGAACCTCTCTAATCCTATCACTGCTGCGTTTATGCCCCTGTACACATGCTTGATTCTCTTTCGGAGACATAGCAATCCCTAGGTTTTAAGATACTTACTAGTCAGGTACATTCTTAGGCGTTTAATATGCGGTGTTGGGTCCATTTCTTCGAGCAAGGAATAGCTCTTGTCTATTCCATATTTGGCTTAAGGAACTTTATCTGTGCTCATTTCAATCTCTGGTTTTATGCAGCACCCCAACTCACCTTTCCCCTTAAGCAAGCATAAGTTGGTTTTCTAAATTTGAGACCCTGTTCTGTTCTGTAATTCAGTTCCTGTGTAGCCAAGTTTACATTCCGTGTATTACTGATATCTTATGATGTTTCTGTTTCTGTGTGACTTATTTCAGTTAGAATCATCATACCTGAATCCACTCATTGTGCTGCTAAGGGCCTGATGACACAGATTTCATTGCTGAGTGATATTGCTTTGTAAGTAAATACCACAACTTTTTTATCCATTTTTCACTTTCTGCGATGTTGAACTTGTACTGTAAACGAGGTTCTTGTAAACAGAGCCATTCGAAACTTTGGGGTGGCTGTGTCTTTTTGATTTTAAATTCCCTAAGCTATAGGACCATAAGTGGAAGTGCCCTAGGCTCTCTTGCTTTGTTTTTTAGATGTTTCAGGAAACACCATACACTTCTCCCGAGTGTTTGTTGGCAATTTACATCCCGCCCTTCAGCATAACAAGGCTCCCAGTTCTCCATGGCCTGTCCTGCCTTTCTGGATTTTACACTTTTTTCAGATGGCCCTTTTGACCGGGGGGAAGTGAGACTTCATTGTAGTGCAGATTTCCTTTGCAAGCTTGCTTGGTTGGCCAAAAAGGGCGTATGCGTTTTTTCCTGAATATATTCAGGAAAAAACGCATACGCCCTTTTTGGCCAAGTGCATCATTGTGGACGTTCTGCCTCTTTTCCTATGCTTTCAATGGAATTCCAGTCTACCTCCTGAAATCGGTTTCCTGCAATTCTGCCCCGCTTTCAAGTCCTCTTGGCAGCCTTACTTCAGTCTATTTTTGGACGATAGCTGTCATTTATAACTCTGCAGGTTTGTGAATTACAGTGCCCCTGAGCTCCTTTCTTCAACTCGCTTTCTTGTGACCTGGCCGCAACACCGCAGGATGGCTTCAGGCCCTAATCTGGTTCCGGCACGGCACACTGAGCCTTTGGTTATTTCCTCTTCCTGGTGGGAAATGAGAGTTAAATTTGCCCGTCCAGACACCTGCAGCTAGCCTCTCATTGGTTCTCGCTATTCCTGTTCATCTTCCGCAGAAATTGCAAACTGGGCCAAACAGGAGGTTAAAGGCGCTGACTCTCCAAGTGGGGAGAGTGTTAGTAAAGCGTCTGGAATGTTGCACCCGAGTACCAGGGTACGAAAACTGAGACATATTTGAACATGTCTCCCGATCACATGGTTGATCATACTCTGGGTTCCACATGCATGTTTTAGCTGAAGGAAGAATACCTAAAACCTGGGTAGTTGAAACCCGTGGAATGGGTACCATGCAATATGACTTCAAAGGGTCTTCATTTGCTCACCGAACCTCTCCAATCCTATCACTGCTGCGTTTATGCCCCTGTACACATGCTTGATTCTCTTTCGGAGACATAGCAATCTATAGGTTTTAAGATACTTACTAGTCAGGTACATTCTTAGGCGTTTAATATGCGGTGTTGAGTCCATTTCGTTGAGCAAGGAGTAGCTCTTGTCTATTCCATATTTGGCTTAAGGAACTTTATCTGTGCTCATTTCAATCTCTGGTTTTATGCAGCACCCCAACTCACCTTTCCCCTTAAGCAAGCATAAGTTGGTTTTCTAAATTTGAGACCCTGTTCTGTTCTGTAATTCAGTTCCTGTGTAGCCAAGTTTCCATTCCGTGTATTACTGATATCTTATGATGTTTCTTTTTCTGTGTGACTTATTTCAGTTAGAATCATCATACCTGAATCCACTCATTGTGCTGCTAAGGGCCTGATGACACAGATTTCATTGCTGAGTGATATTGCTTTGTAAGTAAATACCACATCTTTTTTATCCATTTTTCACTTTCTGTGATATTGAACTTGTACGGTAAACGAGGTTCTTGTAAATGGAGGCGTCCCAAACTTTGGGGTGGCTGTGTCTTCTTGATTTTAATTTCCCTAAGCTATAGGACCATAAGTGGCAGTGCCCTAGGCTCTGTTGCTTTGTTTTTTAGATGTTTCAGGAAACACCATACACTTCTCCTGAGTGTCTGTTGGCAATTTACATCCCGCCCATCAGCATAACAAGGCTCCCAGTTCTCCATGGCCTGTCCTGCCTTTCTGGATTTTACACTTTTTTCAGATGGCCCTTTTCAGCGGGGGGAAGTGAGACTTCATTGTAGTGCAGATTTCCTTTGCAAGTTTGCTTGGTTGGCCAAAAAGGGCGTATGCGTTTTTTCCTGAATATATTCAGGAAAAAACGCATACGCCCTTTTTGGCCAAGTGCATCATTGTGGACGTTCTGCCTCTTTTCTTAAGCTTTCAATGCAATTCCAATCTACCTCCTGAAATCGGTTTCCTGCAATTCTGCCCCGCTTTCAAGTCCTCTTGGCAGCCTTACTTCAGTCTATTTTTGGACGATAGCTGTCATTTATAACTCTGCAGGTTTGTGAATTACAGTGCCGCTGAGCTCCTTTCTTCAACTCGCTTTCTTGTGACCTGGCCGCAACACCGCAGGATGTCTTCAGGCCCTAATCTGGTTCCGGCATGGCACGCTGAGCCTTTGGTTAATTCCTCTTCCTGGTGGGAAATGAGAGTTAAATTTGCCCGTTCAGACACCTCCAGGTAGTCTCTCATTGGTTCTCGCTATTCCTGTTCATCTTCCGCAGAAATTGCAAACTGGGCCAAACAGGAGGTTAAAGGGACTGACTCTCCAAGTGGGGAGAGTGTTAGTAAAGCGTCTGGAATGTTGCACCCGAGTACCAGGGTACGAAAACTGAGACATATTTGAACACGTCTCCCGATCACATGGTTGATCATACTCTAGGTTCCACATGCATGTTTTAGCTGAAGGAAGAATACCTTAAACCTGGGTAGGTGAAACCCGTGGAATGGGTACCATGCAATATGACTTCAAAGGGTCTTCATTTGCTCACCGAACCTCTCCAATCCTATCACTGCTGCGTTTATGCCCCTGTACACATGCTTGATTCTCTTTCGGAGACATAGCAATCCATAGGTTTTAAGATACTTACTAGTCAGGTACATTCTTAGGCGTTTAATATGCGGTGTTGAGTCCATTTCGTTGAGCAAGGAGTAGCTCTTGTCTATTCCATATTTGGCTTAAGGAACTTTATCTGTGCTCATTTCAATCTCTGGTTTTATGCAGCACCCCAACTCACCTTTCCCCTTAAGCAAGCATAAGTTGGTTTTCTAAATTTGAGACCCTGTTCTGTTCTGTAATTCAGTTCCTGTGTAGCCAAGTTTACATTCCGTGTATTACTGATATCTTATGATGTTTCTTTTTCTGTGTGACTTATTTCAGTTAGAATCATCATACCTGAATCCACTCATTGTGATGCTACGGGCCTGATGACATAGGTTTCATTGCTGAGTGATACTGCATTGTACGTAAGTACCACAAGTTCTTTATCCATTTTTCACTTTCTGTGATATTGAACTTGTACGGTAAACGAGGTTCTTGTAAACAGAGGCGTCCCAAAGTTTGGGGTGGCTGTGTCTTTTTGATTTTAATTTCCCTAAGCTATAGGACCATAAGTGGAAGTGCCCTAGGCTCTGTTGCTTTGTTTTTTAGATGTTTCAGGAAACACCATACACTTCTCCGGAGTGTCTGTTGGCAATTTACATCCCACCCATCAGCATAACAAGGCTCCCAGTTCTCCATGGCCTGTCCTGCCTTTCTGGATTTTACACTTTTTTCAGATGGCCCTTTTGACCGGGGGGAAGTGAGACTTCATTGTAGTGCAGATTTCCTTTGCAAGCTTGCTTGGTTGGCCAAAAAGGGCGTATGCGTTTTTTCCTGAATATATTCAGGAAAAAACGCATACGCCCTTTTTGGCCAAGTGCATCATTGTGGACGTTCTGCCTCTTTTCCTATGCTTTCAATGCAATTCCAATCTACCTCCTGAAATCGGTTTCCTGCAATTCTGCCCCGCTTTCGAGTCCTCTTGGCAGCCTTACTTCAGTCTATTTTTGGACGATAGCTGTCATTTATAACTCTGCAGGTTTGTGAATTACAGTGCCCCTGAGCTCCTTTCTTCAACTCGCTTTCTTGTGACCTGGCCGCAACACCGCAGGATGTCTTCAGGCCCTAATCTGGTTCCGGCACGGCACGCTGAACCTTTGGTTAATTCCTCTTCCTGGTGGGAAATGAGAGTTAAATTTGCCCGTTCAGACACCTCCAGCTAGTCTCTCATTTGTTCTCGCTATTCCTGTTCATCTTCCGCAGAAATTGCAAACTGGGCCAAACAGGAGGTTAAAGGGACTGACTCTCCAAGTCGGGAGAGTGTTAGTAAAGCGTCTGGAATGTTGCACCCGAGTACCAGGGTAGGAAAACTGAGACATATTTGAACACGTCTCCCGTTCACATGGTTGATCATACTCCGGGTTCCACATGCATGTTTTAGCTGAAGGAAGAATACCTAAAACCTGGGTAGTTGAAACCCGTGGAATGGGTACCGTGCAATATGACTTCAAAGGGTCTTCATTTGCTCACCGAACCTCTCCAATCCTATCACTGCTGTGTTTATGCCCCTGTACACATGCTTGATTCTCTTTCGGAGACATAGCAATCCATAGGTTTTAAGATACTTACTAGTCAGGTACATTCTTAGGCGTTTAATATGCGGTGTTGAGTCCATTTCGTTGAGCAAAGAGTAGCTCTTGTCTATTCCATATTTGGCTTAAGGAACTTTATCTGTGCTCATTTCAATCTCTGGTTTTATGCAGCACCCCAACTCACCTTTACCCTTAAGCAAGCATAAGTTGGTTTTCTAAATTTGAGACCCTGTTCTGTTCTGTAATTCAGTTCCTGTGTAGCCAAGTTTACATTCCGTGTATTACTGATATCTTATGATGTTTCTTTTTCTGTGTGACTTATTTCAGTTAGAATCATCATACCTGAATCCACTCATTGTGATGCTACGGGCCTGATGACATAGGTTTCATTGCTGAGTGATACTGCATTGTACGTAAGTACCACAAGTTCTTTATCCATTTTTCACTTTCTGTGATATTGAACTTGTACGGTAAACGAGGTTCTTGTAAACAGAGGCGTCCCAAACTTTGGGGTGGCTGTGTCTTTTTGATTTTAATTTCCCTAAGCTATAGGACCATAAGTGGAAGTGCCCTAGGCTCTGTTGCTTTGTTTTTTAGATGTTTCAGGAAACACCATACACTTCTCCGGAGTGTCTGTTGGCAATTTACATCCCACCCATCAGCATAACAAGGCTCCCAGTTCTCCATGGCCTGTCCTGCCTTTCTGGATTTTACACTTTTTTCAGATGGCCCTTTTGACCGGGGGGAAGTGAGACTTCATTGTAGTGCAGATTTCCTTTGCAAGCTTGCTTGGTTGGCCAAAAAGGGCGTATGCGTTTTTTCCTGAATATATTCAGGAAAAAACGCATACGCCCTTTTTGGCCAAGTGCATCATTGTGGACGTTCTGCCTCTTTTCCTATGCTTTCAATGCAATTCCAATCTACCTCCTGAAATCGGTTTCCTGCAATTCTGCCCCGCTTTCGAGTCCTCTTGGCAGCCTTACTTCAGTCTATTTTTGGACGATAGCTGTCATTTATAACTCTGCAGGTTTGTGAATTACAGTGCCCCTGAGCTCCTTTCTTCAACTCGCTTTCTTGTGACCTGGCCGCAACAACGCATGATGTCTTCAGGCCCTAATCTGGTTCCGGCACGGCACGCTGAACCTTTGGTTAATTCCTCTTCCTGGTGGGAAATGAGAGTTAAATTTGCCCGTTCAGACACCTCCAGCTAGTCTCTCATTGGTTCTCGCTATTCCTGTTCATCTTCCGCAGAAATTGCAAACTGGGCCAAACAGGAGGTTAAAGGGACTGACTCTCCAAGTCGGGAGAGTGTTAGTAAAGCGTCTGGAATGTTGCACCCGAGTACCAGGGTAGGAAAACTGAGACATATTTGAACACGTCTCCCGTTCACATGGTTGATCATACTCCGGGTTCCACATGCATGTTTTAGCTGAAGGAAGAATACCTTAAACCTGGAGAGTTGAGACCCGTGTAATGGGTACCATGCAATATGACTTCAAAGGGTCTTCATTTGCTCACCGAACATCTCCAATCCTATCACTGCTGCGTTTATGCCCCTGTACACATGCTTGATTCTCTTTCGGAGACATAGCAATCCATAGGTTTTAAGATACTTACTAGTCAGGTACATTCTTAGGCGTTTAATATGCGGTGTTGAGTCCAATTCTTTGAGCAAGGAGTAGCTCTTGTCTATTCCATATTTGGCTTAAGGAACTTTATCTGTGCTCATTTCAATCTCTGGTTTTATGCAGCACCCCAACTCACCTTTCCCCTTAAGCAAGCATAAGTTGGTTTTCTAAATTTGAGACCCTGTTCTGTTCTGTAATTCAGTTCCTGTGTAGCCAAGTTTACATTCCGTGTATTACTGATATCTTATGATGTTTCTTTTTCTGTGTGACTTATTTCAGTTAGAATCATCATACCTGAATCCACTCATTGTGCTGCTACGGGCCTGATGACATAGATTTCATTGCTGAGTGATACTGCATTGTAAGTGAATACCACAACTTCTTTATCCATTTTTCACTTTCTGCGATGTTGAACTTGTACTGTAAACGAGGTTCTTGTAAACAGAGCCGTTCCAAACTTTGGGGTGGCTGTGTCTTTTTGATTTTAATTTCCCTAAGCTATAAGACCATAAGTGGCAGTGCCCTAGGCTCTGTTGCTTTGTTTTTTAGATGTTTCAGGAAACACCATACACTTCTCCTGAGTGTCTGTTGGTAATTTACATCCCGCCCATCAGCATAACAAGGCTCCCAGTTCTCCATGGCCTGTCCTGCCTTTCTGGATTTTACACTTTTTTCAGATGGCCCTTTTGACCGGGGGGAAGTGAGACTTCATTGTAGTGCAGATTTCCTTTGCAAGCTTGCTTGGTTGGCCAAAAAGGGCGTATGCGTTTTTTCCTGAATATATTCAGGAAAAAACGCATACGCCCTTTTTGGCCAAGTGCATCATTGTGGACGTTCTGCCTCTTTTCCTATGCTTTCAATGCAATTCCAGTCTACCTCCTGAAATCGGTTTCCTGCAATTCTGCCCCGCTTTCAAGTCCTCTTGGCAGCCTTACTTCAGTCTATTTTTGGACGATAGCTGTCATTTATAACTCTGCAGGTTTGTGAATTACAGTGCCCCTGAGCTCCTTTCTTCAACGCGCTTTCTTTTGAGCTGGCCGCAACACCGCAGGTTGACTTCAGGCCATAATCTGGTTCCGGTACGGCACGCTGAGCCTTTGGTTATTTCCTCTTCCTGATGGGAAATGAGAGTTAAATTTGCCCGTCCAGACACCTCCAGCTAGCCTCTCATTGGTTCTCGCTATTCCTGTTCATCTTCCGCAGAAATTGCAAACTGGGCCAAACAGGAGGTTAAAGGCGCTGACTCTCCAAGTGGGGAGAGTGTTAGTAAAGCGTGTGGAATGTTGCACCCGAGTACCAGGGGAGGAAAACTGAAACATATTTGAACACGTCTCCCGATCACATGGTTGATCATACTCTGGGTTCCACATGCATGTTTTAGCTGAAGGAAGAATACCTAAAACCTGGGTAGTTGAAACCCGTGGAATGGGTACCATGCAATATGACTTCAAAGGGTCTTCATTTGCTCACCGAACCTCTCCAATCCTATCACTGCTGCGTTTATGCCCCTGTACACATGCTTGATTCTCTTTCGGAGACATAGCAATCCATAGGTTTTAAGATACTTACTAGTCAGGTACATTCTTAGGCGTTTAATATGCGGTGTTGAGTCCATTTCGTTGAGCAAGGAGTAGCTCTTGTCTATTCCATATTTGGCTTAAGGAACTTTATCTGTGCTCATTTCAATCTCTGGTTTTATGCAGCACCCCAACTCACCTTTCCCCTTAAGCAAGCATAAGTTGGTTTTCTAAATTTGAGACCCTGTTCTGTTCTGTAATTCAGTTCCTGTGTAGCCAAGTTTCCATTCCGTGTATTACTGATATCTTATGATGTTTCTTTTTCTGTGTGACTTATTTCAGTTAGAATCATCATACCTGAATCCACTCATTGTGCTGCTACGGGCCTGATGACACAGATTTCATTGCTGAGTGATACTGCATTGTAAGTGAATACCACAACTTCTTTATCCATTTTTCACTTTCTGCGATGTTGAACTTGTACTGTAAACGAGGTTCTTGTAAACAGAGCCGTTCCAAACTTTGGGGTGGCTGTGTCTTTTTGATTTTAATTTCCCTAAGCTATAGGACCATAAGTGGAAGTGCCCTAGGCTCTGTTGCTTTGTTTTTTAGATGTTTCAGGAAACACCATACACTTCTCCCAAGTGTCTGTTGGCAATTTACATCCCGCCCATCAGCATAACAAGGCTCCCAGTTCTCCATGGCCTGTCCTGCCTTTCTGGATTTTACACTTTTTTCAGATGGCCCTTTTGACCGGGGGGAAGTGAGACTTCATTGTAGTGCAGATTTCCTTTGCAAGCTTGCTTGGTTGGCCAAAAAGGGCGTATGCGTTTTTTCCTGAATATATTCAGGAAAAAACGCATACGCCCTTTTTGGCCAAGTGCATCATTGTGGACGTTCTGCCTCTTTTCCTATGCTTTCAATGCAATTCCAGTCTACCTCCTGAAATCGGTTTCCTGCAATTCTGCCCCGCTTTCAAGTCCTCTTGGCAGCCTTACTTCAGTCTATTTTTGGACGATAGCTGTCATTTATAACTCTGCAGGTTTGTGAATTACAGTGCCCCTGAGCTCCTTTCTTCAACTCGCTTTCTTGTGACCTGGCCGCAACACCGCAGGATGGCTTCAGGCCCTAATCTGGTTCCGGCCAGGCATGCTGAGCCTTTGGTTAATTCCTCTTCCTGGTGGGAAATGAGAGTTAAATTTGCCCGTCCAGACACCTGCAGCTAGCCTCTCATTGGTTCTCGCTATTCCTGTTCATCTTCCGCAGAAATTGCAAACTGGGCCAAACAGGAGGTTAAAGGGACTGACTCTCCAAGTCGGGAGAGTGTTAGTAAAGCGTCTGGAATGTTGCACCCGAGTACCAGGGTACGAAAACTGAGACATATTTGAACACGTCTCCCGTTCACATGGTTGATCATACTCTGGGTTCCACATGCATGTTTTAGCTGAAGGAAGAATACCTTAAACCTGGAGAGTTGAGACCCGTGTAATGGGTACCATGCAATATGACTTCAAAGGGTCTTCATTTGCTCACCGAACCTCTCCAATCCTATCACTGCTGCGTTTATGCCCCTGTACACACGCTTGATTCTCTTTTGGAGACATAGCAATCCATAGGTTTTAAGATACTTACTAGTCAGGTACATTCTTAGGCGTTTAATATGCGGTGTTGAGTCCATTTCGTTGAGCAAGGAGTAGCTCTTGTCTATCCCATATTTGGCTTAAGGAACTTTATCTGTGCTCATTTCAATCTCTGGTTTTATGCAGCACCCCAACTCACCTTTCCCCTTAAGCAAGCATAAGTTGGTTTTCTAAATTTGAGACCCTGTTCTGTTTTGGAATGCAGTTCCTGTGTAGCCAGGTATACATTCCGTGTATTAGTGATATCTTATGATGTTTCTTTTTCTGTGTGACTTATTTCAGTTAGAATCATCGTACCTGAATCCACTCATTATGCTGCTACGGACCTGATGACATAGATTTCATTGCTGAGTGATACTGCATTGTACGTAAGTACCACAAGTTCTTTATCCATTTTTCACTTTCTGTGATATTGAACTTGTACGGTAAACGAGGTTCTTGTAAACGGAGGCGTCCCAAACTTTGGGGTGGCTGTGTCTTCTTGATTTTAATTTCCCTAAGCTATAGGACCATAAGTGGCAGTGCCCTAGGCTCTGTTGCTTTGTTTTTTAGATGTTTCAGGAAACACCATACACTTCTCCGGAGTGTCTGTTGGCAATTTACATCCCGCCCATCAGCATAACAAGGCTCCCAGTTCTCCATGGCCTGTCCTGCCTTTCTGGATTTTACACTTTTTTCAGATGGCCCTTTTGACCGGGGGGAAGTGAGACTTCATTGTAGTGCAGATTTCCTTTGCAAGTTTGCTTGGTTGGCCAAAAAGGGCGTATGCGTTTTTTCCTGAATATATTCAGGAAAAAACGCATACGCCCTTTTTGGCCAAGTGCATCATTTTGGACGTTCTGCCTCTCTTCTTAAGCTTTCAATGCAATTCCAATCTACCTCCTGAAATCGGTTTCCTGCAATTCTGCCCCGCTTTCAAGTCCTCTTGGCAGCCTTACTTCAGTCTATTTTTGGACGATAGCTGTCATTTATAACTCTGCAGGTTTGTGAATTACAGTGCCGCTGAGCTCCTTTCTTCAACTCGCTTTCTTGTGACCTGGCCGCAACAACGCAGGATGTCTTCAGGCCCTAATCTGGTTCCGGCATGGCACGCTGAGCCTTTGGTTAATTCCTCTTCCTGGTGGGAAATGAGAGTTAAATTTGCCCGTTCAGACACCTCCAGCTAGTCTCTCATTGGTTCTCGCTATTCCTGTTCATCTTCCGCAGAAATTGCAAACTGGGCCAAACAGGAGGTTAAAGGGACTGACTCTCCAAGTGGGGAGAGTGTTAGTAAAGCGTCTGGAATGTTGCACCCGAGTACCAGGGTACGAAAACTGAGACATATTTGAACACGTCTCCCGATCACATGGTTGATCATACTCTAGGTTCCACATGCATGTTTTAGCTGAAGGAAGAATACCTTAAACCTGGGTAGGTGAAACCTGTGGAATGGGTACCATGCAATATGACTTCAAAGGGTCTTCGTTTGCTCACCGAACCTCTCCAATCCTATCACTGCTGCGTTTATGCCCCTGTACACATGCTTGATTCTCTTTCGGAGACATAGCAATCCATAGGTTTTAAGATACTTACTAGTCAGGTACATTCTTAGGCGTTTAATATGCGGTGTTGAGTCCATTTCGTTGAGCAAGGAGTAGCTCTTGTCTATTCCATATTTGGCTTAAGGAACTTTATCTGTGCTCATTTCAATCTCTGGTTTTATGCAGCACCCCAACTCACCTTTCCCCTTAAGCAAGCATAAGTTGGTTTTCTAAATTTGAGACCCTGTTCTGTTCTGTAATTCAGTTCCTGTGTAGCCAAGTTTCCATTCCGTGTATTACTGATATCTTATGATGTTTCTTTTTCTGTGTGACTTATTTCAGTTAGAATCATCATACCTGAATCCACTCATTGTGCTGCTAAGGGCCTGATGACACAGATTTCATTGCTGAGTGATATTGTTTTGTAAGTAAATACCACAACTTCTTTACCCATTTTTCACTTTCTGCGATGTTGAACTTGTACGGTAAATGAGGTTCTTGTAAACAGAGGCGTCCCAAACTTTGGGGTGGCTGTGTCTTTTTGATTTTAATTTCCCTAAGCTATAGGACCATAAGTGGAAGTTCCCTAGGCTCTGTTGCTTTGTTTTTTAGATGTTTCAGGAAACACCATACACTTCTCCCGAGTGTCTGTTGGCAATTTACATCCCGCCCATCAGCATAACAAGGCTCCCAGTTCTCCATGGCCTGTCCTGCCTTTCTGGATTTTACACTTTTTTCAGATGGCCCTTTTGACCGGGGGGAAGTGAGACTTCATTGTAGTGCAGATTTCCTTTGCAAGTTTGCTTGGTTGGCCAAAAAGGGCGTATGCGTTTTTTCCTGAATATATTCAGGAAAAAACGCATACGCCCTTTTTGGCCAAGTGCATCATTGTGGATGTTCTGCCTCTTTTCCTATGCTTTCAATGCAATTCCAGTCTACCTCCTGAAATCGGTTTCCTGCAATTCTGCCCCGCTTTCAAGTCCTCTTGGCAGCCTTACTTCAGTCTATTTTTGGACGATAGCTGTCATTTATAACTCTGCAGGTTTGTGAATTACAGTGCCCCTGAGCTCCTTTCTTCAACTCGCTTTCTTGTGACCTGGCCGCAACACCGCAGGATGTCTTCAGGCCCTAATCTGGTTCCGGCACGGCACGCTGAACCTTTGGTTAATTCCTCTTCCTGGTGGGAAATGAGAGTTAAATTTGCCCGTTCAGACACCTCCAGCTAGTCTCTCATTGGTTCTCGCTATTCCTGTTCATCTTCCGCAGAAATTGCAAACTGGGCCAAACAGGAGGTTAAAGGGACTGACTCTCCAAGTCGGGAGAGTGTTAGTAAAGCGTCTGGAATGTTGCACCCGAGTACCAGGGTAGGAAAACTGAGACATATTTGAACACGTCTCCCGTTCACATGGTTGATCATACTCCGGGTTCCACATGCATGTTTTAGCTGAAGGAAGAATACCTAAAACCTGGGTAGTTGAAACCCGTGGAATGGGTACCGTGCAATATGACTTCAAAGGGTCTTCATTTGCTCACCGAACCTCTCCAATCCTATCACTGCTGTGTTTATGCCCCTGTACACATGCTTGATTCTCTTTCGGAGACATAGCAATCCATAGGTTTTAAGATACTTACTAGTCAGGTACATTCTTAGGCGTTTAATATGCGGTGTTGAGTCCATTTCGTTGAGCAAAGAGTAGCTCTTGTCTATTCCATATTTGGCTTAAGGAACTTTATCTGTGCTCATTTCAATCTCTGGTTTTATGCAGCACCCCAACTCACCTTTACCCTTAAGCAAGCATAAGTTGGTTTTCTAAATTTGAGACCCTGTTCTGTTCTGTAATTCAGTTCCTGTGTAGCCAAGTTTACATTCCGTGTATTACTGATATCTTATGATGTTTCTTTTTCTGTGTGACTTATTTCAGTTAGAATCATCATACCTGAATCCACTCATTGTGATGCTACGGGCCTGATGACATAGGTTTCATTGCTGAGTGATACTGCATTGTACGTAAGTACCACAAGTTCTTTATCCATTTTTCACTTTCTGTGATATTGAACTTGTACGGTAAACGAGGTTCTTGTAAACAGAGGCGTCCCAAACTTTGGGGTGGCTGTGTCTTTTTGATTTTAATTTCCCTAAGCTATAGGACCATAAGTGGAAGTGCCCTAGGCTCTGTTGCTTTGTTTTTTAGATGTTTCAGGAAACACCATACACTTCTCCGGAGTGTCTGTTGGCAATTTACATCCCACCCATCAGCATAACAAGGCTCCCAGTTCTCCATGGCCTGTCCTGCCTTTCTGGATTTTACACTTTTTTCAGATGGCCCTTTTGACCGGGGGGAAGTGAGACTTCATTGTAGTGCAGATTTCCTTTGCAAGCTTGCTTGGTTGGCCAAAAAGGGCGTATGCGTTTTTTCCTGAATATATTCAGGAAAAAACGCATACGCCCTTTTTGGCCAAGTGCATCATTGTGGACGTTCTGCCTCTTTTCCTATGCTTTCAATGCAATTCCAATCTACCTCCTGAAATCGGTTTCCTGCAATTCTGCCCCGCTTTCGAGTCCTCTTGGCAGCCTTACTTCAGTCTATTTTTGGACGATAGCTGTCATTTATAACTCTGCAGGTTTGTGAATTACAGTGCCCCTGAGCTCCTTTCTTCAACTCGCTTTCTTGTGACCTGGCCGCAACAACGCATGATGTCTTCAGGCCCTAATCTGGTTCCGGCACGGCACGCTGAACCTTTGGTTAATTCCTCTTCCTGGTGGGAAATGAGAGTTAAATTTGCCCGTTCAGACACCTCCAGCTAGTCTCTCATTGGTTCTCGCTATTCCTGTTCATCTTCCGCAGAAATTGCAAACTGGGCCAAACAGGAGGTTAAAGGGACTGACTCTCCAAGTCGGGAGAGTGTTAGTAAAGCGTCTGGAATGTTGCACCCGAGTACCAGGGTAGGAAAACTGAGACATATTTGAACACGTCTCCCGTTCACATGGTTGATCATACTCCGGGTTCCACATGCATGTTTTAGCTGAAGGAAGAATACCTTAAACCTGGAGAGTTGAGACCCGTGTAATGGGTACCATGCAATATGACTTCAAAGGGTCTTCATTTGCTCACCGAACATCTCCAATCCTATCACTGCTGCGTTTATGCCCCTGTACACATGCTTGATTCTCTTTCGGAGACATAGCAATCCATAGGTTTTAAGATACTTACTAGTCAGGTACATTCTTAGGCGTTTAATATGCGGTGTTGAGTCCAATTCTTTGAGCAAGGAGTAGCTCTTGTCTATTCCATATTTGGCTTAAGGAACTTTATCTGTGCTCATTTCAATCTCTGGTTTTATGCAGCACCCCACCTCACCTTTATCCTTAAGCAAGCATAAGTTGGTTTTCTAAATTTGAGACCCTGTTCTGTTCTGTAATTCAGTTCCTGTGTAGCCAAGTTTACATTCCGTGTATTACTGATATCTTATGATGTTTCTTTTTCTGTGTGACTTATTTCAGTTAGAATCATCATACCTGAATCCACTCATTGTGCTGCTACGGGCCTGATGACATAGATTTCATTGCTGAGTGATACTGCATTGTAAGTGAATACCACAACTTCTTTATCCATTTTTCACTTTCTGCGATGTTGAACTTGTACTGTAAACGAGGTTCTTGTAAACAGAGCCGTTCCAAACTTTGGGGTGGCTGTGTCTTTTTGATTTTAATTTCCCTAAGCTATAAGACCATAAGTGGCAGTGCCCTAGGCTCTGTTGCTTTGTTTTTTAGATGTTTCAGGAAACACCATACACTTCTCCTGAGTGTCTGTTGGTAATTTACATCCCGCCCATCAGCATAACAAGGCTCCCAGTTCTCCATGGCCTGTCCTGCCTTTCTGGATTTTACACTTTTTTCAGATGGCCCTTTTGACCGGGGGGAAGTGAGACTTCATTGTAGTGCAGATTTCCTTTGCAAGCTTGCTTGGTTGGCCAAAAAGGGCGTATGCGTTTTTTCCTGAATATATTCAGGAAAAAACGCATACGCCCTTTTTGGCCAAGTGCATCATTGTGGACGTTCTGCCTCTTTTCCTATGCTTTCAATGCAATTCCAGTCTACCTCCTGAAATCGGTTTCCTGCAATTCTGCCCCGCTTTCAAGTCCTCTTGGCAGCCTTACTTCAGTCTATTTTTGGACGATAGCTGTCATTTATAACTCTGCAGGTTTGTGAATTACAGTGCCCCTGAGCTCCTTTCTTCAACGCGCTTTCTTTTGAGCTGGCCGCAACACCGCAGGTTGACTTCAGGCCATAATCTGGTTCCGGTACGGCACACTGAGCCTTTGGTTATTTCCTCTTCCTGATGGGAAATGAGAGTTAAATTTGCCCGTCCAGACACCTCCAGCTAGCCTCTCATTGGTTCTCGCTATTCCTGTTCATCTTCCGCAGAAATTGCAAACTGGGCCAAACAGGAGGTTAAAGGCGCTGACTCTCCAAGTGGGGAGAGTGTTAGTAAAGCGTGTGGAATGTTGCACCCGAGTACCAGGGGAGGAAAACTGAAACATATTTGAACACGTCTCCCGATCACATGGTTGATCATACTCTGGGTTCCACATGCATGTTTTAGCTGAAGGAAGAATACCTAAAACCTGGGTAGTTGAAACCCGTGGAATGGGTACCATGCAATATGACTTCAAAGGGTCTTCATTTGCTCACCGAACCTCTCCAATCCTATCACTGCTGCGTTTATGCCCCTGTACACATGCTTGATTCTCTTTCGGAGACATAGCAATCCATAGGTTTTAAGATACTTACTAGTCAGGTACATTCTTAGGCGTTTAATATGCGGTGTTGAGTCCATTTCGTTGAGCAAGGAGTAGCTCTTGTCTATTCCATATTTGGCTTAAGGAACTTTATCTGTGCTCATTTCAATCTCTGGTTTTATGCAGCACCCCAACTCACCTTTCCCCTTAAGCAAGCATAAGTTGGTTTTCTAAATTTGAGACCCTGTTCTGTTCTGTAATTCAGTTCCTGTGTAGCCAAGTTTCCATTCCGTGTATTACTGATATCTTATGATGTTTCTTTTTCTGTGTGACTTATTTCAGTTAGAATCATCATACCTGAATCCACTCATTGTGCTGCTACGGGCCTGATGACACAGATTTCATTGCTGAGTGATACTGCATTGTAAGTGAATACCACAACTTCTTTATCCATTTTTCACTTTCTGCGATGTTGAACTTGTACTGTAAACGAGGTTCTTGTAAACAGAGCCGTTCCAAACTTTGGGGTGGCTGTGTCTTTTTGATTTTAATTTCCCTAAGCTATAGGACCATAAGTGGAAGTGCCCTAGGCTCTGTTGCTTTGTTTTATAGATGTTTCAGGAAACACCATACACTTCTCCCAAGTGTCTGTTGGCAATTTACATCCCGCCCATCAGCATAACAAGGCTCCCAGTTCTCCATGGCCTGTCCTGCCTTTCTGGATTTTACACTTTTTTCAGATGGCCCTTTTGACCGGGGGGAAGTGAGACTTCATTGTAGTGCAGATTTCCTTTGCAAGCTTGCTTGGTTGGCCAAAAAGGGCGTATGCGTTTTTTCCTGAATATATTCAGGAAAAAACGCATACGCCCTTTTTGGCCAAGTGCATCATTGTGGACGTTCTGCCTCTTTTCCTATGCTTTCAATGCAATTCCAGTCTACCTCCTGAAATCGGTTTCCTGCAATTCTGCCCCGCTTTCAAGTCCTCTTGGCAGCCTTACTTCAGTCTATTTTTGGACGATAGCTGTCATTTATAACTCTGCAGGTTTGTGAATTACAGTGCCCCTGAGCTCCTTTCTTCAACTCGCTTTCTTGTGACCTGGCCGCAACACCGCAGGATGGCTTCAGGCCCTAATCTGGTTCCAGCCAGGCATGCTGAGCCTTTGGTTAATTCCTCTTCCTGGTGGGAAATGAGAGTTAAATTTGCCCGTCCAGACACCTGCAGCTAGCCTCTCATTGGTTCTCGCTATTCCTGTTCATCTTCCGCAGAAATTGCAAACTGGGCCAAACAGGAGGTTAAAGGGACTGACTCTCCAAGTCGGGAGAGTGTTAGTAAAGCGTCTGGAATGTTGCACCCGAGTACCAGGGTACGAAAACTGAGACATATTTGAACACGTCTCCCGTTCACATGGTTGATCATACTCTGGGTTCCACATGCATGTTTTAGCTGAAGGAAGAATACCTTAAACCTGGAGAGTTGAGACCCGTGTAATGGGTACCATGCAATATGACTTCAAAGGGTCTTCATTTGCTCACCGAACCTCTCCAATCCTATCACTGCTGCGTTTATGCCCCTGTACACACGCTTGATTCTCTTTTGGAGACATAGCAATCCATAGGTTTTAAGATACTTACTAGTCAGGTACATTCTTAGGCGTTTAATATGCGGTGTTTAGTCCATTTCGTTGAGCAAGGAGTAGCTCTTGTCTATCCCATATTTGGCTTAAGCAACTTTATCTGTGCTCATTTCAATCTCTGGTTTTATGCAGCACCCCAACTCACCTTTCCCCTTAAGCAAGCATAAGTTGGTTTTCTAAATTTGAGACCCTGTTCTGTTTTGGAATGCAGTTCCTGTGTAGCCAGGTATACATTCCGTGTATTAGTGATATCTTATGATGTTTCTTTTTCTGTGTGACTTATTTCAGTTAGAATCATCGTACCTGAATCCACTCATTATGCTGCTACGGACCTGATGACATAGATTTCATTGCTGAGTGATACTGCATTGTACGTAAGTACCACAAGTTCTTTATCCATTTTTCACTTTCTGTGATATTGAACTTGTACGGTAAACGAGGTTCTTGTAAACGGAGGCGTCCCAAACTTTGGGGTGGCTGTGTCTTCTTGATTTTAATTTCCCTAAGCTATAGGACCATAAGTGGCAGTGCCCTAGGCTCTGTTGCTTTGTTTTTTAGATGTTTCAGGAAACACCATACACTTCTCCGGAGTGTCTGTTGGCAATTTACATCCCGCCCATCAGCATAACAAGGCTCCCAGTTCTCCATGGCCTGTCCTGCCTTTCTGGATTTTACACTTTTTTCAGATGGCCCTTTTGACCGGGGGGAAGTGAGACTTCATTGTAGTGCAGATTTCCTTTGCAAGTTTGCTTGGTTGGCCAAAAACGGCGTATGCGTTTTTTCCTGAATATATTCAGGAAAAAACGCATACGCCCTTTTTGGCCAAGTGCATCATTTTGGACGTTCTGCCTCTCTTCTTAAGCTTTCAATGCAATTCCAATCTACCTCCTGAAATCGGTTTCCTGCAATTCTGCCCCGCTTTCAAGTCCTCTTGGCAGCCTTACTTCAGTCTATTTTTGGACGATAGCTGTCATTTATAACTCTGCAGGTTTGTGAATTACAGTGCCGCTGAGCTCCTTTCTTCAACTCGCTTTCTTGTGACCTGGCCGCAACAACGCAGGATGTCTTCAGGCCCTAATCTGGTTCCGGCATGGCACGCTGAGCCTTTGGTTAATTCCTCTTCCTGGTGGGAAATGAGAGTTAAATTTGCCCGTTCAGACACCTCCAGCTAGTCTCTCATTGGTTCTCGCTATTCCTGTTCATCTTCCGCAGAAATTGCAAACTGGGCCAAACAGGAGGTTAAAGGGACTGACTCTCCAAGTGGGGAGAGTGTTAGTAAAGCGTCTGGAATGTTGCACCCGAGTACCAGGGTACGAAAACTGAGACATATTTGAACACGTCTCCCGATCAAATGGTTGATCATACTGTAGGTTCCACATGCATGTTTTAGCTGAAGGAAGAATACCTTAAACCTGGGTAGGTGAAACCTGTGGAATGGGTACCATGCAATATGACTTCAAAGGGTCTTCGTTTGCTCACCGAACCTCTCCAATCCTATCACTGCTGCGTTTATGCCCCTGTACACATGCTTGATTCTCTTTCGGAGACATAGCAATCCATAGGTTTTAAGATACTTACTAGTCAGGTACATTCTTAGGCGTTTAATATGCGGTGTTGAGTCCATTTCGTTGAGCAAGGAGTAGCTCTTGTCTATTCCATATTTGGCTTAAGGAACTTTATCTGTGCTCATTTCAATCTCTGGTTTTATGCAGCACCCCAACTCACCTTTCCCCTTAAGCAAGCATAAGTTGGTTTTCTAAATTTGAGACCCTGTTCTGTTTTGGAATGCAGTTCCTGTGTAGCCAAGTTTACATTCCGTGTATTACTGATATCTTATGATGTTTCTTTTTCTGTGTGACTTATTTCAGTTAGAATCATCATACCTGAATCCACTCATTGTGCTGCTAAGGGCCTGATGACACAGATTTCATTGCTGAGTGATATTGTTTTGTAAGTAAATACCACAACTTCTTTACCCATTTTTCACTTTCTGCGATGTTGAACTTGTACGGTAAACGAGGTTCTTGTAAACAGAGGCGTCCCAAACTTTGGGGTGGCTGTGTCTTTTTGATTTTAATTTCCCTAAGCTATAGGACCATAAGTGGAAGTGCCCTAGGCTCTGTTGCTTTGTTTTTTAGATGTTTCAGGAAACACCATACACTTCTCCCGAGTGTCTGTTGGCAATTTACATCCCGCCCATCAGCATAACAAGGCTCCCAGTTCTCCATGGCCTGTCCTGCCTTTCTGGATTTTACACTTTTTTCAGATGGCCCTTTTGACCGGGGGGAAGTGAGACTTCATTGTAGTGCAGATTTCCTTTGCAAGTTTGCTTGGTTGGCCAAAAAGGGCGTATGTGTTTTTTCCTGAATATATTCAGGAAAAAACGCATACGCCCTTTTTGGCCAAGTGCATCATTGTGGACGTTCTGCCTCTTTTCCTATGCTTTCAATGCAATTCCAGTCTACCTCCTGAAATCGGTTTCCTGCAATTCTGCCCCGCTTTCAAGTCCTCTTGGCAGCCTTACTTCAGTCTATTTTTGGACGATAGCTGTCATTTATAACTCTGCAGGTTTGTGAATTACAGTGCCCCTGAGCTCCTTTCTTCAACTCGCTTTCTTTTGAGCTGGCCGCAACACCGCAGGATGGCTTCAGGCCCTAATCTGGTTCCGGCACGGCACGCTGAGCCTTTGGTTAATTCCTCTTCCTGGTGGGAAATGAGAGTTAAATTTGCCCATCCAGACACCTCCAGCTAGTCTCTCATTGGTTCTCGCTATTCCTGTTCATCTTCCACAGAAATTGCAAACTGGGCCAAACAGGAGGTTAAAGGGACTGACTCTCCAAGTCGGGAGAGTGTTAGTAAAGCGTCTGGAATGTTGCACCCGAGTACCAGGGTACAAAAACTGAGACATATTTGAACACGTCTCCCGATCACATGGTTGATCATACTCTAGGTTCCACATGCATGTTTTAGCTGAAGGAAGAATACCTTAAACCTGGGTAGTTGAAACCCGTGGAATGGGTACCATGCAATATGACTTCAAAGGGTCTTCATTTGCTCACCGAACATCTCCAATCCTATCACTGCTGCGTTTATGCCCCTGTACACATGCTTGATTCTCTTTCGGAGACATAGCAATCCATAGGTTTTAAGATACTTACTAGTCAGGTACATTCTTAGGCGTTTAATATGGGGTGTTGAGTCCATTTCGTTGAGCAAGGAGTAGCTCTTGTCTATTCCATATTTGGCTTAAGGAACTTTATCTGTGCTCATTTCAATCTCTGGTTTTATGCAGCACCCCAACTCACCTTTCCCCTTAAGCAAGCATAAGTTGGTTTTCTAAATTTGAGACACTGTTCTGTTCTGTAATTCAGTTCCTGTGTAGCCAAGTTTACATTCCGTGTATTACTGATATCTTATGATGTTTCTTTTTCTGTGTGACTTATTTCAGTTAGAATCATCATACCTGAATCCACTCATTGTGCTGCTAAGGGCCTGATGACACAGATTTCATTGCTGAGTGATATTGTTTTGTAAGTAAATACCACAACTTCTTTACCCATTTTTCACTTTCTGCGATGTTGAACTTGTACTGTAAACGAGGTTCTTGTAAACAGAGCCGTTCCAAACTTTGGGGTGGCTGTGTCTTTTTCATTTTAATTTCCCTAAGCTATAGGACCATAAGTGGAAGTGCCCTAGGTTCTGTTGCTTTGTTTTTTAGATGTTTCAGGAAACACCATACACTTCTCCTGAGTGGTTGTTGGCAATTTACATCCCGCCCTTCAGCATAACAAGGCTCCCAGTTCTCCATGGCCTGTCCTGCCTTTCTGGATTTTACCCTTTTTTCAGATGGCCCTTTTGACCGGGGGGAAGTGAGACTTCATTGTAGTGCAGATTTCCTTTGCAAGCTTGCTTGGTTGGCCAAAAAGGGCGTATGCGTTTTTTCCTGAATATATTCAGGAAAAAACGCATACACCCTTTTTGGCCAAGTGCATCATTGTGGACGTTCTGCCTCTTTTCCTATGCTTTCAATACAATTCCAGTCTACCTCCTGAAATCGGTTTCCTGCAATTCTGCCCCGCTTTCAAGTCCTCTTGGCAGCCTTACTTCAGTCTATTTTTGGACGATAGCTGTCATTTATAACTCTGCAGGTTTGTGAATTACAGTGCCCCTGAGCTCCTTTCTTCAACTCGCTTTCTTGTGACCTGGCCGCAACACCGCAGGATGTCTTCAGGCCCTAATCTGGTTCTGGCACGGCACGCTGAGCCTTTGGTTAATTCCTCTTCCTGGTGGGAAATGAGAGTTAAATTTGCCCATCCAGACACCTCCAGCTAGTCTTTCATTGGTTCTCGCTATTCCTGTTCATCTTCCACAGAAATTGCAAACTGGGCCAAACAGGAAGTTAAAGGGACTGACTCTCCAAGTGGGAAGAGTGTTAGTAAAGCGTCTGGAATGTTGCACCCGAGTACCAGGGTACAAAAACTGAGACATATTTGAACACGTCTCCCGATCAAATGGTTGATCATACTGTAGGTTCCACATGCATGTTTTAGCTGAAGGAAGAATACCTTAAACCTGGGTAGTTGAAACCCGTGGAATGGGTACCATGCAATATGACTTCAAAGGGTCTTCATTTGCTCACCGAACCTCTCCAATCCTATCACTGCTGCGTTTATGCCCCTGTACACATGCTTGATTCTCTTTCGGAGACATAGCAATCCATAGGTTTTAAGATACTTACTAGTCAGGTACATTCTTAGGCGTTTAATATGCGGTGTTGAGTCCATTTCGTTGAGCAAGGAGTAGCTCTTGTCTATTCCATATTTGGCTTAAGGAACTTTATCTGTGCTCATTTCAATCTCTGGTTTTATGCAGCACCCCAACTCACCTTTCCCCTTAAGCAAGCATAAGTTGGTTTTCTAAATTTGAGACCCTGTTCTGTTTTGGAATGCAGTTCCTGTGTAGCCAAGTTTACATTCCGTGTATTAGTGATATCTTATGATGTTTCTTTTCCTGTGTGACTTATTTCAGTTAGAATCATCGTACCTGAATCTACTCATTATGCTGCTACGGGCCTGATGACATAGATTTCATTGCTGAGTGATACTGCATTGTACGTAAGTACCACAAGTTCTTTATGCATTTTTCACTTTCTGTGATATTGAACTTGTACGGTAAACGAGGTTCTTGTAAACAGAGGCGTCCCAAACTTTGGGGTGGCTGTGTCTTTTTGATTTTAATTTCCCTAAGCTATAGGACCATAAGTGGAAGTGCCCTAGGCTCTGTTGCTTTGTTTTTTAGATGTTTCAGGAAACACCATACACTTCTCCCGAGTGTCTGTTGGCAATTTACATCCCGCCCATCAGCATAACAAGGCTCCCAGTTCTCCATGGCCTGTCCTGCCTTTCTGGATTTTACACTTTTTTCAGATGGCCCTTTTGACCGGGGGGAAGTGAGACTTCATTGTAGTGCAGATTTCCTTTGCAAGTTTGCTTGGTTGGCCAAAAAGGGCGTATGTGTTTTTTCCTGAATATATTCAGGAAAAAACGCATACGCCCTTTTTGGCCAAGTGCATCATTGTGGACGTTCTGCCTCTTTTCCTATGCTTTCAATGCAATTCCAGTCTACCTCCTGAAATCGGTTTCCTGCAATTCTGCCCCGCTTTCAAGTCCTCTTGGCAGCCTTACTTCAGTCTATTTTTGGACGATAGCTGTCATTTATAACTCTGCAGGTTTGTGAATTACAGTGCCCCTGAGCTCCTTTCTTCAACTCGCTTTCTTTTGAGCTGGCCGCAACACCGCAGGATGGCTTCAGGCCCTAATCTGGTTCCGGCACGGCACGCTGAGCCTTTGGTTAATTCCTCTTCCTGGTGGGAAATGAGAGTTAAATTTGCCCATCCAGACACCTCCAGCTAGTCTCTCATTGGTTCTCGCTATTCCTGTTCATCTTCCACAGAAATTGCAAACTGGGCCAAACAGGAGGTTAAAGGGACTGACTCTCCAAGTCGGGAGAGTGTTAGTAAAGCGTCTGGAATGTTGCACCCGAGTACCAGGGTACAAAAACTGAGACATATTTGAACACGTCTCCCGATCACATGGTTGATCATACTCTAGGTTCCACATGCATGTTTTAGCTGAAGGAAGAATACCTTAAACCTGGGTAGTTGAAACCCGTGGAATGGGTACCATGCAATATGACTTCAAAGGGTCTTCATTTGCTCACCGAACATCTCCAATCCTATCACTGCTGCGTTTATGCCCCTGTACACATGCTTGATTCTCTTTCGGAGACATAGCAATCCATAGGTTTTAAGATACTTACTAGTCAGGTACATTCTTAGGCGTTTAATATGGGGTGTTGAGTCCATTTCGTTGAGCAAGGAGTAGCTCTTGTCTATTCCATATTTGGCTTAAGGAACTTTATCTGTGCTCATTTCAATCTCTGGTTTTATGCAGCACCCCAACTCACCTTTCCCCTTAAGCAAGCATAAGTTGGTTTTCTAAATTTGAGACACTGTTCTGTTCTGTAATTCAGTTCCTGTGTAGCCAAGTTTACATTCCGTGTATTACTGATATCTTATGATGTTTCTTTTTCTGTGTGACTTATTTCAGTTAGAATCATCATACCTGAATCCACTCATTGTGCTGCTAAGGGCCTGATGACACAGATTTCATTGCTGAGTGATATTGTTTTGTAAGTAAATACCACAACTTCTTTACCCATTTTTCACTTTCTGCGATGTTGAACTTGTACTGTAAACGAGGTTCTTGTAAACAGAGCCGTTCCAAACTTTGGGGTGGCTGTGTCTTTTTGATTTTAATTTCCCTAAGCTATAGGACCATAAGTGGAAGTGCCCTAGGTTCTGTTGCTTTGTTTTTTAGATGTTTCAGGAAACACCATACACTTCTCCCGAGTGGTTGTTGGCAATTTACATCCCGCCCTTCAGCATAACAAGGCTCCCAGTTCTCCATGGCCTGTCCTGCCTTTCTGGATTTTACCCTTTTTTCAGATGGCCCTTTTGACCGGGGGGAAGTGAGACTTCATTGTAGTGCAGATTTCCTTTGCAAGCTTGCTTGGTTGGCCAAAAAGGGCGTATGCGTTTTTTCCTGAATATATTCAGGAAAAAACGCATACGCCCTTTTTGGCCAAGTGCATCATTGTGGACGTTCTGCCTCTTTTCCTATGCTTTCAATGCAATTCCAGTCTACCTCCTGAAATCGGTTTCCTGCAATTCTGCCCCGCTTTCAAGTCCTCTTGGCAGCCTTACTTCAGTATATTTTTGGACGATAGCTGTCATTTATAACTCTGCAGCTTTGTGAATTACAGTGCCCCTGAGCTCCTTTCTTCAACTCGCTTTCTTGTGACCTGGCCGCAACACCGCAGGATGGCTTCAGGCCCTAATCTGGTTCCGGCACGGCACGCTGAGCCTTTGGTTAATTCCTCTTCCTGGTGGGAAATGAGAGTTAAATTTGCCCATCCAGACACCTCCAGCTAGTCTCTCATTGGTTCTCGCTATTCCTGTTCATCTTCCACAGAAATTGCAAACTGGGCCAAACAGGAGGTTAAAGGCGCTGACTCTCCAAGTGGGGAGAGTGTTAGTAAAGCGTCTGGAATGTTGCACCCGAGTACCAGGGTACGAAAACTGAGACATATTTGAACACGTCTCCCGATCACATGGTTGATCATACTCTGGGTTCCACATGCATGTTTTAGCTGAAGGAAGAATACCTAAAACCTGGGTAGTTGAAACCCGTGGAATGGGTACCATGCAATATGACTTCAAAGGGTCTTCATTTGCTCACCGAACCTCTCCAATCCTATCACTGCTGCGTTTATGCCCCTGTACACATGCTTGATTCTCTTTCGGAGACATAGCAATCCATAGGTTTTAAGATACTTACTAGTCAGGTACATTCTTAGGCGTTTAATATGGGGTGTTGAGTCCATTTCGTTGAGCAAGGAGTAGCTCTTGTCTATTCCATATTTGGCTTAAGGAACTTTATCTGTGCTCATTTCAATCTCTGGTTTTATGCAGCACCCCAACTCACCTTTCCCCTTAAGCAAGCATAAGTTGGTTTTCTAAATTTGAGACACTGTTCTGTTCTGTAATTCAGTTCCTGTGTAGCCAAGTTTACATTCCGTGTATTACTGATATCTTATGATGTTTCTTTTTCTGTGTGACTTATTTCAGTTAGAATCATCGTACCTGAATCTACTCATTGTGCTGCTAAGGGCCTGATGACACAGATTTCATTGCTGAGTGATATTGTTTTGTAAGTAAATACCACAACTTCTTTACCCATTTTTCACTTTCTGCGATGTTGAACTTGTACTGTAAACGAGGTTTTTGTAAACAGAGCCGTTCCAAACTTTGGGGTGGCTGTGTCTTTTTGATTTTAATTTCCCTAAGCTATAGGACCATAAGTGGAAGTGCCCTAGGTTCTGTTGCTTTGTTTTTTAGATGTTTCAGGAAACACCATACACTTCTCCCGAGTGGTTGTTGGCAATTTACATCCCGCCCTTCAGCATAACAAGGCTCCCAGTTCTCCATGGCCTGTCCTGCCTTTCTGGATTTTACACTTTTTTCAGATGGCCCTTTTGACCGGGGGGAAGTGAGACTTCATTGTAGTGCAGATTTCCTTTGCAAGCTTGCTTGGTTGGCCAAAAAGGGCGTATGCGTTTTTTCCTGAATATATTCAGGAAAAAACGCATACGCCCTTTTTGGCCAAGTGCATCATTGTGGACGTTCTGCCTCTTTTCCTATGCTTTCAATGCAATTCCAGTCTACCTCCTGAAATCGGTTTCCTGCAATTCTGCCCCGCTTTCAAGTCCTCTTGGCAGCCTTACTTCAGTATATTTTTGGACGATAGCTGTCATTTATAACTCTGCAGGTTTGTGAATTACAGTGCCCCTGAGCTCCTTTCTTCAACTCGCTTTCTTGTGACCTGGCCGCAACACCGCAGGATGGCTTCAGGCCCTAATCTGGTTCCGGCACGGCACGCTGAGCCTTTGGTTAATTCCTCTTCCTGGTGGGAAATGAGAGTTAAATTTGCCAATCCAGACACCTCCAGCTAGTCTCTCATTGGTTCTCGCTATTCCTGTTCATCTTCCGCAGAAATTGCAAACTGGGCCAAACAGGAGGTTAAAGGCGCTGACTCTCCAAGTGGGGAGAGTGTTAGTAAAGCGTCTGGAATGTTGCACCCGAGTACCAGGG